>NC_057796.1:496027365-496175331 GCF_018294505.1 Triticum aestivum
CTGATATTATAGGACCAAAAACTTTTACCAATTACCATACTGTAGAACACCACACTCCTCACTGCATCAATGGGCGTTGGGTGGTGTCTCTCCTCTACCTGGTCACCTAGCATCCTCTAATTCTGCGCCACCATCTCGATTATCTCCCTTGGCACCGAATTGTAAACACCTGCCCTCCTTCTCCTCCTTCCCTATGCTCCACAACACCCGAGCTGACCGCGAATCAAATCTGGACTGCTGGTACGGGCGCCCATGAGCTAATACAACGATTCTCAATCAGACATGACAAGAATGTAAAAAAGAGCACGTACCTTGATGCGGAAACTGCTGCCGCCTACCAAGTGAAGACCAGTAGGTGCGCTGCTCCGCCGTGGACCGGTGCTGGCTTGAGTCCATGTCCGCCGTTGGCTGCTGCTCGCATTCGTCCCACCCATCGCCCAAGCCGGCGTTAGGAGCAACCTCAATAGCCTTGCCCACCTTAATGGCTCCACACCACGAGATCGAATCAAGCATCATAGAGTTCGGGGAGGAGTAGCATTTCCACCGTCAGCTCCTCGTTGATGTATCAGTGTAGAGTGCGGGGAGGACACGGAACGTAAATACCTGGGGTTTAGCGCTGGTGGCGGGAACGACCGACACGGCCTCCTTGCACCGCTCCTTGCTGCCCGCCCTGCTCTGGGGATCCTAGTGCCCTGCCCTAGGGTTACTCGCTGGCGGCGGCGGTTCTCTCTCTCTCAGACACACACACACACACTCACTCTGATATTATAGGACCAAAAACTTTTACCAATTACCATACTGTAGAACACCACACTCCTCACTGCATCGATGGGCGTTGGGTGGTGTCTCTCCTCTACCTAGTCACCTAGCATCCTCTAATTCTGCGCCACCATCTTGATTATCTCCCTTGGCACCGAATTGTAAACACATGCCCTCCTTCTCCTCCTTCCTTGTGCTCCACAACACCCGAGCTAACCGCGAATCAAATCTGGACTGCTGGTACGGGCACCCATGAGCTAATACAACGATTCTCAATCAGACATGACAAGAATGTAAAAAAGAGCACGTACCTTGATGCGGAAACTGTTGCCGCCTACCAAGTGAAGACCAGCAGGTGCGCTGCTCCGCCGTGGACCTGTGCTGGCTTGAGTCCATGTCCGCCGTTGGCCGCTGCTCGCATTCGTCCCACCCATCGCCCAAGCCGGTGTTAGGAGCAACCTCAATAGCCTTGCCCACCTTAATGGCTCCACACCACGAGATCGAATCAAGCATCATAGAGTTCGGGGAGGAGTAGCATTTCCACCGTCAGCTCCTCGCTAATGTATCAGCGTAGAGTGCGGGGAGGACACGGAACGTAAATACTTGGGGTTTAGCGCTGGTGGCGGGAACGACCGACACGGCCTCCTTGCGCCGCTCCTTGCTGCCCGCCCTGCTTTGGGGATCCTAGTGCCCTGCCCTAGGGTTACTCGCTGGCGGCGGCGGTTCTCTCTCTCTCTCTCTCTCAGACACACACACACACACTCACTCTAATATTATAGGACCAAAAACTTTTACCAATTACCATACTGTAGAACACCACACTCCTCACTGCATCGATGGGCGTTGGGCGGTGTCTCTCCTCTACCTGGTCACCTAGCATCCTCTAATTCTGCGCCACCATCTCGATTATCTCCCTTGGCACCGAATTGTAAACACCTGCCCTCCTTCTGCTCCTTCCCTATGCTCCACAACACCCTGTTGGAAATATGCCCTAGAGGCAATAATAAAATGGTTATTATTATATTTCCTTGTTCATGATAATTGTCTATTGTTCATGCTATAATTGTATTAACTGGAAACCGTAATACATGTGTGAATACATAGATCGTAATATGTCCCTAGTAAGCCTCTAGTTGACTAGCTCATTGATCAATAGATGGTCATGGTTTCCTGACCATGGACATTGGATGTCGTTGATAACGGGATCACATCATTAGGAGAATGATGTGATGGACAAGATCCAATCCTAAGCATAGCACAAGATCGTGTAGTTCGTTTGCTAAGAGCTTTTCTAATGTCAAGTATCATTTCCTTAGACCATGAGATTGTGCAACTCCCGGATACCGTAGGAGTGCTTTGGGTGTATCAAACGTCACAACGTAACTGGGTGGCTATAAAGGTGCACTACAGGTATCTCCGAGAGTGTCTGTTGGGTTGGCACGAATCGAGACTGGGATTTGTCACTCCGTATGACGGAGAGGTATCTCTGGGCCCACTCGGTAATGCATCATCATATTGAGCTCAATGTGACTAAGTAGTTAGTCACGGGATCATGCATTACGGAACGAGTAAAGTGACTTGCCGGTAACGAGATTGAACGAGGTATTGGGATACCGACGATCGAATCTCGGGCAAGTAACATACCGATTGACAAAGGGAATTGTATACGGGATTGATTGAATCCCCGACATCGTGGTTCATCCGATGAGATCATCGTGGAACATGTTGGAGCCAACATGGGTATCCAGATCCCGCTGTTGGTTATTGGCCGGAGAACGTCTCGGTCATGTCTGCATGGTTCCCGGACCCGTAGGGTCTACACACTTAAGGTTCGGTGACGCTAGAGTTGTTATGGGAAATAGTATGTGGTTACCGAAGGTTGTCCGGAGTCCCGAATGAGATCCCGGACATCACGAGGAGTTCCGGAATGGTCCGGAGGTGAAGATCGGTATATTGGACGAAGGGTATTGGAGTCCGGAAGTGTTCCGGGGGTACCAGGCTATGGCCAGCATGTCCGAAAGGGGTTTCGGAGGCCCCGGCAAGCGTTGGGGGGCCTTATGGGCCAAGGGGAAGGGGCAAACCAGCCCACTAAGGGGCTGTGTGCCCCTCCCAACCCCTCTCACGTAACCAGGAGAGGTGGGTGCGCCTCCCCTAGGGCAGCCGCCCCTCCTGGCTTGGGGGGCAAGTCTCCTAGGGGTGGGGGCGCCCAAAACCCATCTAGGGTTTCCCCTTGGCCGCCGCCCCCCTCTACCCTTCTCCTATAAATAGTGGGGGTGGGAGGGCTGCCATACACCCTTCCCTGGCGCAGCCCCTTCCCCTCTCCAACACCTACTCTCCTCCGCAGTGCTTAGCGAAGCTCTGCCGGAGAACCACGAGCTCCATCGCCACCATGCCGTCGTGCTGCTGGAGTTCTCCCTCAACTTCTCCTCTCCCCTTGCTGGATCAAGAAGGAGGAGACGTCCCCGGGCTGTACGTGTGTTGAACGCGGAGGCGCCGTCCGTTCGACGCTAGATCGGAATCAACCGTGATCTGAATCGCTACGAGTACGACTCCTTCATCCGCGTTCTTGTAACGCTTCCGCATCGCTATCTTCAAGGGTATGAAGATGCACTCCCCTCTCTCTTGTTGCTAGTCTCTCCATAGATTGATCTTGGTGATGCGTAGAAAATTTTGAATTTCTGCTACGTTCCCCAACAGTGGTACCAGAGCCAGGTCTATGCGTAGATTCTATGCACGAGTAGAACACAAGTAGTTGTGGGCGATGGTTTGTTCAATTTGCTTACCGTTACTAGTCCTATCTTGGTTTGGCGGCATTGTGGGATGAAGCGGCCCGGACCGACCTTACACGTACGCTTACGCGAGACAGGTTCCACCGACTGACATGCACTAGTTGCATAAGGTGGCTAGCGGGTGTCTGTCTCTCCCACTTTAGTCGGATCGGATTCGATGAAAAGGGTCCTTATGAAGGGTAAATAGAAATTGGCATATCACGTTGTGGTTTTGGCGTAGGTAAGAAACGTTCTTGCTAGAAACCTATAGCAACCACGTAAAAATTTGCAACAACAATTAGAGGACGTCTAACTTGTTCTTGCAGCATGTGTCGTGTGATGTGATATGGCCAAAAGGATGTGATGAATGATATATGTGATGTATGAGATTGTTCATGTTCTTGTAATTGGAATCACGACTTGCATGTCGATGAGTATGACAACCGGCAGGAGCCATAGGAGTTGTCTTAATTTATTGTATGACCTACGAGTCATTGAATAACGCCATGTAATTACTTTACTTTATTGCTAAATCGTTAGCCATAGTAGTAGAAGTAATAGTTGGCGAGACAACTTCATGAAGACACGATGATGGAGATCATGATGATGGAGACCATGGTGTCATGCCGGTGACGATGATGATCATGGAGCCCCGAAGATGGAGACCAAGAGGAGCAAAATGATATTGGCCATATCATGTCACTATTTGATTGCATGTGATGTTTATCATGTTTTTACATCTTATTTGCTTAGAAAGACGGTAGCATAAATAAGATGATCCCTCGCTAAAATTTCAAGAAAGTGTTCCCCCTAACTGTGCACCGTTGCGAAAGTTCGTTGTTTCGAAGCACCACGTGATGATCGGGTGTGATAGATTCTAACGTTCACATACAACGGGTGTAAGCCAGATTTACACATGCAAAACACTTAGGTTGACTTGACGAGCCTAGCATGTACAGACATGGCCTCGGAACACAAGAGACCGAAAGGTTGAACATGAGTCGTATAGCAGATACGATCAACATGGAGATGTTCACCGATGATGACTAGTCCGTCTCACGTGATGATCGGACACGGCCTAGTTGACTCGGATCATGTATCACTTAGATGACTAGAGGGATGTCTATCTGAGTGGGAGTTCATTAAATAATTTGATTAGATGAACTTAATTATCATGAACATAGTCAAAAGGTCTTTGCAAATTATGTAGTAGCTTACGCTTTAGTTCTACTGTTTAAGATTTGTTCCTAGAGAAAATTTAGTTGAAAGTTGATAGTAGCAATTATGCGGACCGGGTCCGTAAACTGAGGATTGTCCTCATTGCTGCACAGAAGGCTTATGTCCTTAATGCACCGCTCGGTGTGCTGAACCTCGAGCGTCGTTTGTGGATGTTGCGAACATCTGACATACACGTTTTTGATGACTACGTGATAGTTCAGTGCGTAATGTTAAAACGGTATAGAATTGAGGCACCAAAGACGTTTTTGAAACATCGCGGAACATATGAGATGTTTCAAGGGCTGAAATTGGGATTTCAGGCTCGTGCCCACATCAAGAGGTATGAGACCTCCGACGAGTTTCTTAGACTACAAACTAAGGGAGAAAAGCTCAATCATTGAGCATGTGCTCAGATTGTCTGAGTACTACAATCGCTTGAATCGAGTGGGAGTTGTCTTCGAGATGAGATAGTGATGGTTCTCCAAAGTCACTGCCACCAAGCTACTAGAGCTTCGTGATGAACTATAACATATCAGGGATAGATATGATGATCCTTGAGCTATTCGCGATGTTTGACACCGCGAAAGTAGAAATCAAGTAGGAGCATCAATTATTGATGGTTAGTAAAACCACTAGTTTCAAGAAGGGCAAGGGCAAGAAGGGATACTTCATGAAATGGCAAATCAGTTGCTGCTCTAGTGAAGAAACCCAAGGTTGAACCCAAACCCGAGACTAAGTGCTTCTGAAATGAGGGGAACGGTCACTGAAGTAGAACTACCCTAGATATTTTGTAGATGAGAAGGCTGGCAAGGTTGACAGAAGTATATTGGATATACATTATATTAATGTGTACTTTACTAGTACTCCTAGTAGCACCAGGGTATTAGATACCGGTTCGGTTGCTAAGTGTTAGTAACTCGAAATAAAAGCTGCGGAATAAACGGAGACTAGCTAAAGGTGAGATGACGATATGTGTTGGAAGTGTTTCCAAGGTTGATGATCAAGCATCGCATGCTCCATCTACCATTGAGATTGGTGTTAAACCTAAATAATTGTTATTTGGTGTTTGCGTTGAGCATAGACATGATTGGATTATGTTTATCGCAATACGGTTATTCATTTAAGGAGAATAATGGTTACTCTGTTTATTTGAATAATACCTTCAATGGTCTTGCACCTAAAATGAATGATTTATTGAATCTCGATCGTAGTGATACACATGTTCATGCCAAAAGATATAAGATAGTAATGATAGTACCACATACTTGTGGCACTGCCATTTGAGTCATATTGGTGTAAAACGCATGAAGAAGCTCCATGTTGATGGATCTTTGGACTCACTCGTTTTTGAAAAGATTGAGACATGCGAACCATGTCTATTGGTATATATGCATGAAGAAACTCCATGCAGATGGATTGTTTGGACTCACTTGATTTTGAATCACTTGAGATATGCAAATCATACCACATGGGCAAGATGACTGAAAGGCCTCGTTTTCAGTGAGATGGAACAAAAGAGCAACTTGTTGGAAGTAATACATTTGATGTGTGCAATCCAATGAGTGTTGAGGCACGCAGTGAATATCGTTATGCTCTTACTTCGCAGATGATTTGAGTAGATTCCAAGTATATTTACTTTATGAAACACAAGTCTGAAATATTGAAAGGTTCAAGTAATTTCAGAGTGAAGTTGAAGATCATCGTGACAAGAGGATAAAATGTCTATGATATGATCACAGAGATAAATATCTGAGTTACGAGTTTGGTACACAATTAAGACATTGTGGAAATTGTTTCACGACTAATACCGCCTGGAACACCATAGTGTGATGGTGTGTCCGAACATCATAGCTGCACCCTATTGGATATGGTGCATACCATGATGTCTCTTATCGAATTACCACTATCGTTTATGGGTTAGGCATTAGAGACAACCGCATTCACTTTAAATAGGGCACCACGTAATTCCGTTGAGATGACACCGTATGAACTATGGTTTAGAGAAACCTAAGTTGTCATTTCTTAAAAGTTTGGGGCTGCGATGCTTATCTGAAAAGTTTTTGCCTGATAAGCTCGAACCCAAAGCGGATAAATGCATCTTCATTGGACACCCAAAACAATTGGGTATACCTCCTATTTCAGATCCGGAAGCAAAAGTGATTGTTTCTAAAAACGGGTCCTTTCTCGAGGAAAAGTTTCTCTCGAAAGAATTGAGTGGGAGGATGGTGGAGACTTGATGAGGTTATTGAACCGTCACTTCAACTAGTGTGCAGCAGGGCACAGGAAGTTGTTCCTGTGGCATCTACACCAATTGAAGTGGAAGCTGATGATAGTGATCATGAAACTTCAGATCAAGTCACTACCAAACCTCGTAGGTCGACAAGGATGCGTACTACTTCATGGTGGTACGGTAATTCTGTCTTGGAAGTCATGTTGCTAGACAACAATGAACCTACGAGCCCGGATTCCGACGAATGGCTCGAGGCCATAAAATCCGAGAGGATCCATATATGAAAACAAAGTGTAGACTTTGGGAGAACTACTTGATGGTCGTAAGGCTGTTGGGTACAGATGGATTCTAAAAGGGAAGACAGACAATGATGGTATGTATCACCATTAAGAAAGCTTGACTTGTCACTACGATGTTTTCTGACAAGTTCAAGAAGTTGACTACGATGAGACTTTCTCACTCGTAGCGATGCTAAGAGTCTGTTGGAATTATATTAGCAGTTACTACATCATTTATGTAATCTTGCAGATAGGATGTCAAAACATTGTTTCCTCGACAATTTTCTTGAGGAAAGGTTGTATGTGATACAACCAGAAGGTTTTGTCAATCCTAGAAGATGCTAACAAGTATGCGAAGCTCCAGCAATCCTTCGAAGGACTGGAGTAAGCATCTCAGAGTTGGAATATACGCTTTGATGAGATGATCAAAGATTTTGGGTTTATACAAAGTTTATGAGAAACTTGTATTTCCAAAGAAGTGAGTGGGAGCACTATAGAATTTCTGATGAGTATATGTTGTTGACATATTGTTGATCGGAAATGATGTAGAATTTCTGGAAAGCATATAGGGTTGTTTGAAAAGTGTTTTTCAATGGAAAAACTGTATTAAGCTGCTTGAACATTGAGCATCAAGATCTATAAGGATAGATCAAAGCGCTTAATAGTACTTTCAAATGAATACATACCGTGACAAGATTTTGAAGGAGTTCAAAATAGATCGGCAAAGAAGGAGTTCTTGGCTGTGTTATAAGGTGTGAGTATTGAGTAAGACTCAAGACCTGACCATGGCATAAGAGAGAGAAAGGACGAAGGTCGTCCCCTATGCTTTAGACGTAGGCTCTACAGTATGCTATGCTGTGTACCGCACCTGAAGTGTGCCTTGCCTTGAGTCAGTCAAGGGGTACAAGTGTGATCCAGGAATGGATCACAAGACAGCGGTCAAGGTTATCCTTAGTAACTAGTGGACTAAGGAATTTTCTCGATTATGGAGGTGGTAAAAGAGTTCGTCGTAAAGGGTTACGCCGATGCAAACTTTGACACTAATCTGGATGACTCTGAGTAGTAGACCGGATTCGTATAGTAGAACAGCTATTTGGAATAGTTCCAAATAGCGCGTGGTAGCTGCATCTAGGAGATGACATAGAGATTTGTAAAGCACACACGGATCTGAAAGATTCAGACCCGTTGACTAATAACCTCTCTCACAAGCGAGATATGATCAAACCCCATGGGTGTTTAATTCATTACAATCACATAGTGATGTGAACTAGATTATTGACTCTAGTGCAAGTGGGAGACTGTTGGAAATATGCCCTAGAGGCAATAATAAAATGGTTATTATTATATTTCCTTGTTCATGATAATTGTCTATTGTTCATGCTATAATTGTATTAACTGGAAACCGTAATACATGTGTGAATACATAGATCGTAATATGTCCCTAGTAAGCCTCTAGTTGACTAGCTCATTGATCAATAGATGGTCATGGTTTCCTGACCATGGACATTGGATGTCGTTGATAACGGGATCACATCATTAGGAGAATGATGTGATGGACAAGATCCAATCCTAAGCATAGCACAAGATCGTGTAGTTCGTTTTCTAAGAGCTTTTCTAATGTCAAGTATCATTTCCTTAGACCATGAGATTGTGCAACTCCCGGATACCGTAGGAGTGCTTTGGGTGTATCAAACGTCACAACGTAACTGGGCAGCTATAAAGGTGCACTACAGGTATCTCCGAAAGTGTCTGTTGGGTTGGCACGAATCTTTCGGATCTGAATATTCATACCACAATTAAGAAGAGTTACATTGAAATTATGCCAAGTAGCACTCGCATCAAAAATTCCTTTTTATCATTTACCTACTCGAGGACGAGCAGGAATTAAGCTTGGGGATGCTTGATACGTCTCCAACGTATCTATAATTTTTTATTGCTCCATGCTATATTATCTACTGTTTTGGATCATATTGGGCTTTATTTTCCACTTTTATATTATTTTTGGGACTAACCTATTAACCGGAGGCCTAGCCCAGAATTGCTGTTTTTGGCCTATTTCAGTGTTTCGAAGAAACGGAATATCAAACGGAGTCCAAATGGAATAAAACCCTTCGGGAACGTGATTTTCTCACCGAACGTGATCCAGGAGACTTGGACCCTGCTCCAAGGAACAACAGAGGCGGTCACGAGGGTGGGGGGCGCGCCCTCCCCCCAGGCGCGCCCCCTGCCTCGTGGGCCCCCTGTTGCTCCACCGACGTACTCCTTCCTCCTATATATACCTACGTACCCCCGATAGATCAGAAACGAAGCCAAAAACCTAATTCCACCGCCGCAACTTCCTGTATCCGCGAGATCCCATCTTGGGGCCTGTTCTGGAGCTCCGCCGGAAGGGGATTCCACCATGGAGGGCTTCTACATCATCAACATAGCCCCTCCGATGAAGTGTGAGTAGTTTACTTCAGACCTTCGGGTCCATAGCTAGTAGCTAGATGGCTTCTTCTCTCTTTTTGGATCTCAATACAATGTTCTCCCCCTCTCTCGTGGAGATCTATCCGATGTAATCTTCTTTTTGCGGTGTGTTTGTTGAGACCGATGAATTGTGGGTTTATGATCAAGTTTATCTATGAACAATATTTGAATCTTCTCTGAATTCTTTTATGTATGATTGAGTTATCTTTGCAAGTCTCTTCGAATTATCCATTTGGTTTGGCCAACTAGATTGGTAGTTCTTGCAATGGGAGAAATGTTTAGCTTTGGGTTCAATCTTGCGGTGTCCTTACCCAGTGACAGAAAGGGTTGCAAGGCACGTATTGTGTTGTTGCCATCGAGGATAACAAGATGGGGTATTTATCATATTGCATGAATTTATTCCTCTACATCATGTCATCTTGCTTAAGGCGTTACTCTGTTTTTAACTTAATACTCTAGATGCATGCTGGACAACGGTCGATGAGTGGAGTAATAGTAGTAGATGCAGGCAGGAGTCGGTCTACTTGTCTCGGACGTGATGCCTATATACATGATCATACCTAGATATCCTCATAACTATGCTCAATTCTGTCAATTGCTCAACAGTAATTTGTTCACCCATCGTAGAATACTTATGCTCTTGAGAGAAGCCACTAGTGAAACCTATGGTCCCCGGGTCTATTTTCATCATATTAATCTTCCTACGCTTTTATTATTACTTTGCTCTTTACTTTGCCCTTTATTTTACTTTGCATCTTTATACCAAAAATACCAAAAATATTATTTATCATCTCTATCAGATCTCACTCTCGTAAGTGACCGTGAAGGGATTGACAACCCCTATTCGCGTTGGTTGCGAGGAGTTGTTTGCTTTGTGTAGGTTGTTGGGGAACGTAGTAATTTAAAAATTTTCCTACACACACGCAAGATCATGGTGATGCATAGCAACGAGAGGGGAGAGTGTTGTCCACGTACCCTCGTAGACCGAAAGCGGAAGTGTTATAACAACGCGGTTGATGTAGTCGTACGTCTTCACGGCCTGACCGATCAAGCACCGAAACTACGGCACCTCTGAGTTCTAGCACACGTTCAGCTCGATGACGTTACCCGGACTCCGATCCAGCAAAGTGTCGGGGAAGAGTTTCGTCAGCACGACGGCGTGGTGACGGTGATGATGTTCTACCGACGCAGGGCTTCGCCTAAGCACCACTACGATATGACCGAGGTGGAATACGGTGCAAGGGGGCACCGCACACGGCTAAGGAACGATCACGAAGATCAACTTGTGTGTCATGGGGTGCCCCCTTGCCCCCGTATATAAAGGAGGGAGGGGGGAGGTGCGGCCGGCCCCTAGGGGTGCGCCTGGAGGAGTCCTACTCCCACCGGGAGTAGGACTCCCCCCTCTTGCCTTGTTGGAGAAGGAAAGGGGAAGGGGGAAAGAAGAAAGGGGGGCGCCACCCCCCCTTCCTTGTCCTATTTGGACTAGGGGGGAGGAGGCACGCGGCCTGCCCTGGCCGGCTCCCCTCTTCTCCCTTAGGGCCCATGTAGGCCCATTAACCCCCGGGGGGGTTCCGGTAACCCCCCGGTACTCCGGTAAAATCCCGATTTCACCCGGAACGATTCCGATATCCAAATATAGGCTTCCAATATATCAATCTTTATGTCTCGACCATTTTGAGACTCCTCGTCATGTCCGTGATCACATTCGGGACTCCGAACAACCTTCGGTACATCAAAAACTATAAACTCATCGTAACGTTAAGCGTGCGGACCCTACGGGTTCGAGAACTATGTAGACATGACCTAGAACTGTTTCCGGTCAATAACCAATAGCAGAACCTGGATGCTCATATTGGCTCCTACATATTCTATGAAGATCTTTATCGGTCAAACCGCATAACAACATACGTTGTTCCCTTTGTCATCAGTATGTTACTTGCCCTTGATTCGATCATCGGTATCTCAATACCTAGTTCAATCTCGTTACCGGCAAGTCTCTTTACTCGTTCTGTAATTCATCATCTCACAACTAACTCATTAGTTGTAATGCTTGCAAGGCTTAAGTGATGTGCATTACCGAGTGGGCCCAGAGATACCTCTCCGACAATCGGAGTGACAAATCCTAATCTCGAAATACGCCAACCCAACAAGTACCTTCGGAGACACCTGTAGAGTACCTTTATAATCACCCAGTTACGTTGTGATGTTTGGTAGCACACAAAGTGTTCCTCCGGTAAACGGGAGTTGCATAATCTCATAGTTATAGGAACTTGTATAAGTCATGAAGAAAGCAATAGCAATATACTAAACGATCAAGTGCTAAGCTAACGGAATGGGTCAAGTCAATCACATCATTCTCCTAATGATGTGATTCCATTAATCAAATGACAACACATGTCTATGGTTAGGAAACATAACCATCTTTGATCAATGAGTTAGTCAAGTAGAGGCATACTAGTGACATTAAGTTTGTCTATGTATTCACACATGTATCATGTTTCCGGTTAATACAATTCTAGCATGAATAATAAACATTTATCATGATATGAGGAAATAAATAATAACTTTATTATTGCCTCTAGGGCATATTTCCTTCAGTCTCCCACTTGAACTAGAGTCAATAATCTAGATTACACAGTAATGATTCTAACACCCATGGAGTCTCGGTGCTGATCATGTTTTGCTCGTGGAAGAGGCTTAGTCAACGGGTCTGCAACATTCAGATCCGTATGTATCTTGCAAATCTCTATGTCTCCCACCTGGACTTGGTCCCGGATGGAATTGAAGCGTCTCTTGATGTGCTTGGTCCTCTTGTGAAATCTAGATTCCTTTGCCAAGGCAATTGCACCAGTATTGTCACAGAAGATCTTCATTGGTCCCGATGCACTAGGTATGACACCTAGATCGGAAATGAACTCTTTTATCCAGACTCCTTCATTTGCTGCTTCCGAAGCAGCTATGTACTCCGCTTCGCATGTAGATCCCGCCACGACGCTTTGTTTAGAACTGCACCAACTGACAGCTCCACTGTTTAATATAAACACGTATCTGGTTTGCGATTTAGAATCGTCCGGATCAGTGTCAAAGCTTGCATCGACGTAACCATTTACGACTAGCTCTTTGTCACCTCCATAAACGAGAAACATATCCTTAGTCCTTTTCAGGTATTTCAGGATATTCTTGACCGCTGTCCAGTGATCCACTCCTGGATTACTTTGGTACCTGCCTGCCAAGCTTATTTTTAAGCACACGTCAGGTCTGGTACACAGCATTGCATACATGATAGAGCCTATGGCTGAAGCATAGGGAACATCTTTCATTTTCTCTCTATCTTCTGCTGTGGTCGGGCATTGAGTCTGACTCAATTTCACACCTTGTAACACGGGCAAGAACCCTTTCTTTGCCTGATCCATTTTGAACTTTTTCAAAACTTTATCAAGGTATGTACTTTGTGAAAGTCCAATTAAGTGTCTTGATCTATCTCTATAGATCTTGATGCCCAATATGTAAGCAGCTTCACCGAGGTCTTTCATTGAAAAACTTTTATTCAAGTATCCCTTTATGCCATCCAGAAATTCCATATCATTTCCAATTATCAATATGTCATCTACATATAATATCAGAAATGCTACAGAGCTCCCACTCACTTTCTTGTAAATACAGGCTTTTCCAAAATTCTGTATAAAACCATATGCTTTGATCACACTATCAAAGCGTTTATTCCAACTCCGAGAGGCTTGCACCAGTCCATAAATGGATCGCTGGAGCTTGCACACTTTGTTAGCACCTTTTGGATCGATAAAACCTTTCGGTTGCATCATATACAACTCTTCTTCCAGAAATCCATCCAGGAATGCAGTTTTGACATCCATTTGCCAAATTTCATAATCATAAAATGCGGCAATTGCTAACATGATTCGGGCAGACTTAAGCATCGCTACGGGTGAGAATGTCTCATCGTAGTCAACCCCTTGAACTTGTCGAAAACCTTTCGCAACAAGTCGAGCTTTGTAGACAGTTACATTACCATCAGCGTCAGTCTTCTTCTTGAAGATCCATTTATTTTCTATGGCTTGCCGATCATCGGGCAAGTCAACCAAAGTCCAAACTTTGTTCTCATACATGGATGCCATCTCAGATTTCATGGCCTCAAGCAATTTTGCGGAATCTGGGCTCATCATCGCTTCCTCATAGTTCGTAGGTTCGTCATGGTCAAGTAACATGACTTCCAGAATAGGATTACCGTACCACTCTGGTGCGGACCTTACTCTGGTAGACCTACGAGGTTCGGTAGTAACTTGATCTGAAGTTTCATGATCAATATCATTAGCTTCCTCACTGATTGGTGTAGTTGTCACAGGAACCGGTTCTTGTGATGAACTACTTTCCAATAAGGGAGCAGGTACAGTTACCTCATCAAGTTCTACTTTCCTCCCACTCACTTCTTTCGAGAGAAACTCCTTCTCTAGAAAGGATCCGAATTTAGCAACAAAAATCTTGCCCTCAGATCTGTGATAGAAGGTGTACCGAATAGTCTCTTTTGGGTATCCTATGAAGACACATTTCTCTGATTTGGGTTCGAGCTTATCTGGTTGAAGTTTCTTCACATAAGCATCGCAGCCCCAAACTTTAAGAAATGACAACTTTGGTTTCTTGCCAAACCACAGTTCATAAGGCGTCGTCTCAACGGATTTTGATGGTGCCCTATTTAATGTGAATGCGGCCGTCTCTAAAGCATAACCCCAAAATGATAACGGTAAATCAGTAAGAGACATCATAGATCGCACCATATCTAGTAAAGTACGATTACGACGTTCGGACACACCATTTCGTTGTGGTGTTCCGGGTGGCGTGAGTTGCGAAACTATTCCGCATTGCTTCAAATGTAAACCAAACTCGTAACTCAAATATTCAACACCACGATCAGATCGTAGAAATTTTATTTTCTTGTTACGATGATTTTCCACTTCACTCTGAAATTCTTTGAACTTTTCAAATGTTTCAGACTTGTGTTTCATCAAGTAGATATACCCATATCTGCTCAAATCATCTGTGAAGGTGAGAAAATAACGATACCCGCCGCGAGCCTCAATATTCATTGGACCACATACATCAGTATGTATGATTTCCAACAAATCAGTTGCTCGCTCCATAGTTCCGGAGAACGGCGTTTTAGTCATCTTGCCCATGAGGCACGGTTCGCAAGTACCAAGTGATTCATAATCAAGTGATTCCAGAAGTCCATCAGTATGGAGTTTCTTCATGCGTTTTACACCAATATGACCCAAACGGCAGTGCCACAAATAAGTTGCACTATCATTATCAACTCTGCTTCTTTTGGCTTCAACATTATGAATATGTGTATCACCACTATCAAGATTTAATAAAAATAGACCACTCTTCAAGGGTGAATGACCATAAAAGATATTACTCATATAAATAAAACAACCATTATTCTCTGATTTAAATGAATAACCGTCTCGCATCAAACAAGATCCAGATATAATGTTCATGCTTAACGCTGGCACCAAATAACAATTATTTAGGTCTAAAACTAATCCCGATGGTAGATGTAGAGGTAGCGTGCCAACCGCGATCACATCGACTTTGGAACCATTTCCCACGCGCATCGTCACCTCGTCCTTAGCCAATCTTCGCTTAATCCGTAGTCCCTGTTTCGAGTTGCAAATATTAGCAACAGAACCAGTATCAAATACCCAGGTGCTACTGCGAGTATTAGTAAGGTACACATCAATAACATGTATATCACATATACCTTTGTTCACCTTGCCATCCTTCTTATCCGCCAAATACTTGGGGCAGTTCCGCTTCCAGTGTCCAGTCTGCTTGCAGTAGAAGCACTCAGTTTCAGGTTTAGGTGTAGACTTGGGTTTCTTCTCCTGAGCAGCAACTTGCTTGCTGTTCTTCTTGAAGTTCCCCTTCTTCTTCCCTTTGCCCTTCTTCTTGAAACTGGTGGTCTTATTGACCATCAACACTTGATGCTCCTTCTTGATTTCTACCTCCGCAACCTTTAGCATTGCGAAGAGCTCAGGATAGTCTTGTCCATCCCTTGCATATTATAGTTCATCACGAAGCTCTTGTAGCTTGGTGGCAGTGATTGAAGAATTCTGTCAATGACACTATCATCAGGAAGATTAACTCCCAGTTGAATCAAGTGATTATTATACCCAGACATTTTGAGTATATGTTCACTGACAGAACTATTCTCCTCCATCTTACAGCTATAGAACTTATTGGAGACTTCATAGCTCTCAATCCGGGCATTTGCTTGAAATATTAACTTCAACTCCTGGAACATCTCATATGCTCCATGATGTTCAAAACGTCGTTGAAGACCCGGTTCTAAGCCGTAAAGCATGGCACACTGAACTATCGAGTAGTCATCAGCTTTGCTCTGCCAGACGTTCTTAACGTCGTCAGTTGCATCTGCAGCAGGCCTGGCACCCAGCGGTGCTTCCAGGACGTAATTCTTCTGTGCAGCAATGAGGATAATCCTCAAGTTACGGACCCAGTCCGTGTAGTTGCTACCATCATCTTTCAACTTAGCTTTCTAAAAGAACGCATTAAATTCAACGAAACAACAGCACGAGCCATCTATCTACAACAAACATAGACAAGAAAAAAATACTATCAGGTACTAAGTTCATGATAAATTTAAGTTCAATTAATCATATTACTTAAGAACTCCCACTTAGACAAACATCTCTCTAGTCATCTAAGTGATCACGTGATCCAAATCAACTAAACCATGCCCGATCATCACGTGAGATGGAGTAGTTTCAATGGTGAACATCACTATGTTGATCATATCTACTATATGATTCACGTTCGACCTTTCGGTCTCCGTGTTCCGAGGCCATATCTGTATATGCTTAGGCTCGTCAAGTTTAACCTGAGTATTCCGCGTGTGCAACTGTTTTGCACCCATTGTATTTGAACGTAGAGCCTACCACACCCGATCATCACGTGGTGTCTCAGCACGAAGAACTTTTGCAACGGTGCATACTCAGGGAGAACACTTCTTGATAATTAGTGAGAGATCATCTTAAAATTCTACCGTCAATCAAAGCAAGATAAGATGCATAAAGGATAAACATCACATGCAATCAATATAAGTGATATGATATGGCCATCATCATCTTGTGCTTGTGATCTCCATCTCCGAAGCACCATTGTGATCACCATCGTCACCGGCGCGACACCTTGATCTCCATCATAGCATCGTTGTTGTCTCGCCAATCTTATGCTTCTACGACTATCGCTACCGCTTAGTGATAAAGTAAAGCATTACAGGGCGATTGCATTGCATACAATAAAGCGACAACCATTGGCTCCTGCCAGTTGCCGATAACTTGGTTACAAAACATGATCATCTCATACAATAAAATATAGCATCACGTCTTGACCATATCACATCACAACATGCCCTGCAAAAACAAGTTAGACGTCCTCTACTTTGTTGTTGCAAGTTTTACGTGGCTGCTACGGGCTTAGCAAGAACCGTTCTTACCTACGCATCAAAACCACAATGATAGTTCGTCAAGTTAGTGCTGTTTTAACCTTCGCAAGGACCGGGCGTAGCCACACTCGGTTCAACTAAAGTTGGAGAAACTGACACCCGCTAGCCACCTGTGTGCAAAGCACGTCGGTAGGACCAGTCTCGCATAAGCGTACGCGTAATGTCGGTCCAGGACGCTTCATCCAACAATACCGCCGAACCAAAGTATGACATGCTGGTAAGCAGTATGACTTGTATCGCCCACAACTCACTTGTGTTCTACTCGTGCATATAACATCTACGCATAAAACCTGGCTCGGATGCCACTGTTGGGGAACGTAGTAATTTCAAAATTTTCCTACGCACACGCAAGATCATGGTGATGCATAGCAACGAGAGGGGAGAGTGTTGTCCACGTACCCTCGTAGACCGAAAGCGGAAGCGTTATAACAACGCGGTTGATGTAGTCGTACGTCTTCACGGCCTAACCGATCAAGCACCGAAACTACGGCACCTCCGAGTTCTAGCACACGTTCAGCTCGATGACGTTCCCCGGACTCCGATCCAGCAAAGTGTCGGGGAAGAGTTCCATCAGCACGACGGCGTGGTGACGGTGATGATGTTCTACCGACGCAGGGCTTCGCCTAAACACCGCTACGATATGACCGAGGTGGAATATGGTGGAAGGGGGCACCGCACACGGCTAAGGAACGATCACGAAGATCAACTTGTGTGTCATGGGGTGCCCCCTTGCCCCCGTATATAAAGGAGGGAGGGGGGAGGTGCGGCCGGCCCCTAGGGGTGCGCCTGGAGGAGTCCTACTCCCACCGGGAGTAGGACTCTCCCCTCTTGCCTTGTTGGAGAAGGAAAGGGGAAGGGGTAAAGAAGAAAGGGGGGCGCCACCCCCCCTTCCTTGTCCTATTTGGACTAGGGGGGAGGAGGCACGCGGCCTGCCCTGGCCGGCTCCCCTCTTCTCCCTTAGGGCCCATGTAGGCCCATTAACCCCCGGGGGGGTTCCGGTAACCCCCCGGTACTCCGGTAAAATCCCGATTTCACCCGGAACGATTTCGATATCCAAATATAGGCTTCCAATATATCAATATTTATGTCTCGACCATTTCGAGACTCCTCGTCATGTCCGTGATCATATCCGGGACTCCGAACAACCTTCGGTACATCAAAAACTATAAACTCATAATATAACTGTCATCGTAACGTTAAGCGTGCGGACCCTACGGGTTCGAGAACTATGTATACATGACCTAGAACTGTTTCCGGTCAATATCCAATAGCGGAACCTGGATGCTCATATTGGTTCCTACATATTCTACGAAGATCTTTATCGGTCAAACCGCATAACAACATACGTTGTTCCCTTTGTCATCGGTATGTTACGTGCCCGAGATTCGATCGTCGGTATCTCAATACCTAGTTCAATCTCGTTACCGGCAAGTCTCTTTACTCGTTCTGTAATACATCATCTCACAACTAACTCATTAGTTGTAATGCTTGCAAGGCTTAAGTGATGTGCATTACCGAGTGGGCCCAGAGATACCTCTTCGACAATCAGAGTGACAAATCCTAATCTCGAAATACGCCAACCCAACAAATACCTTCGGAGACACCTGTAGAGTTCCTTTATAATCACCCAGTTACGTTGTGACGGTTGGTAGCACACAAAGTGTTCCTCCGGTAAACGGGAGTTGCATAATCTCATAGTTATAGGAACTTGTATAAGTCATGAAGAAAGCAATAGCAATATACTAAACGATCAAGTGCTAAGCTAACGGAATGGGTCAAGTCAATCACATCATTCTCCTAATGATGTGATCCCATTAATCAAATGACAACACATGTCTATGGTTAGGAAACATAAGCATCTTTGATCAATGAGCTAGTCAAGTAGAGGCATACTAGTGACATTAAGTTTGTCTATGTATTCACACATGTATCATGTTTCCGGTTAATACAATTCTAGCATGAATAATAAACATTTATCATGATATGAGGAAATAAATAATAACTTTATTATTGCCTCTAGGGCATATTTCCTTCATAGGTACGAGGGACTTGCGCGTGGCCTCCTACTGGATTGATACCTTGGTTCTCAAAAACTGAGGGAAATACTTGCGCTACTCTGCTACATCATCCCTTCCTCTTCGGGGAAAACCAACGCAAGCTCAAGACATAGCAAGAAGGATTTCTGGCGCCGTTGCCGGGGAGTCTGCGCAAAAGTCAACATACCAAGTACCCATCACAGTCCCTTATCTCTCGCATTACATTATTTGCCATTTGCCTCTCGTTTTCCTCTCCCCCACTTCACCCTTGCCGTTTTATTCGCCCTCTCTTTCCCAATCTCCTCCTCTCTTTTTCCGTTTGCCTTTTTCTTGCTTGTTTGCTTGTGTGTTGGATTACTTGTTGCCATGGCACAAGATAATACCAAATTGTGTGACTTTACCAATACAAACAATAATGATTTCCTTAGCACTCCGATTGCTCCTCTTGCCAATACTGAATCTTGTGAAATCAATGCTGCTTTATTGAATCTCGTTATGAAAGATCAATTCGCCGGCCTTCCTAGTGAAGAAGCCGCTACTCATTTAAATAGCTTCGTGGATTTGTGTGATATGCAAAAGAAGAAAGATGTTGACAATGATGTGGTTAAATTGAAGCTATTTCCTTTTTCGCTTAGAGATCGTGCTAAAGTTTGGTTTTTTCCACACTTCCTTTTTTTTTAACCCTACCATTCCATTACGGAATTTAGTTCTTTTTGAAGATTAAGAAAGATCCGAAATAGCTTGAAATACAAAATATTTTTTATGTATCCTTAAATGATATAGGGTTAAATGTTAAATGGGGGTTCTTATGTTCTTATGTCTCATAAAAATTGTTTGTTACGTCAGAATCTGAAGAAACTAATTCTGTATGGAGAAACAAAAAATCTCTCATTTCCGACGCGAATAGATTTTTTTTATTTCGAAATAAAGGTTCTTGTCTTGTGGGGAACGATGCACAAATTTTTGGAATCCGGCCTAAAAATAGTATTGATTCTTGGAACAAGTGCAAAGATGCTTTTATCTCTAAGTATTTTCCTCCTGCTAAGATCATCACTCTTAGGAACGATATTATGAATTTTAAACAACTTGATCATGAGCATGTTGCCCAAGCTTGGGAAAGAATGAAATTAATGATTCACAATTGCCCTACTCATGGTTTGAATTTATGGATGATCATACAAAATTTTTATGCCGGTTTGAACTTTGCTTCTAGAAATCTCTTAGATTCAGCCGCGAGAGGCACTTTTATGGAAATCACATTAGGAGATGCTACAAAACTTCTTGATAATATTATGGCTAATTATTCTCAATGGCACACTGAAAGATCTACTAATAAAGAAGTGCATGCGATAGAAGAAATTAATGTTTTGAGTGGAAAGATGGATGAACTTATGAAATTATTTGCTACTAAGAGTGTTTCTTCTGATCCTAATGATATGCCTTTGTCTACTTTGATTGAGAATAATAATGAATCTATGGATGTGAATTTTGTTGGTAGGAACAATTTTGGTAACAACGCGTATAGAGGGAATTTTAATCCTAGGCCTTATCCTAGTAATCCTTCTAATAATTATGGAAATTCCTACAACAATTCTTATGGAAATTTTAATAAGATGCCCTCTGAATTTGAGACTAGTGTTAAAGAGTTTATGAATTCACAAAAGAATTTTAATGCTTTGCTTGAAGAGAAATTACTTAAAATTGATGAATTGGCTAGGAACGTTGATATAATTTCTCTCGGTGTTGATTCTTTAAAGCTTAGATCTATTCCTCCTAAGCATGATATGAATGAGTCTCTCAAAGCCATGAGAATTTCCATTGATGAGTGCAAGGAAAGAACTGCTAGGATGCGTGCTATGAAAGATGCCTTTATTAAAGCGTGTTCTTCCAATTCCTACGAAAATCAAGACAAAGATCTAAAAGTTATTGATGCATCCCCCATTAAATCCTTGTTTTGCAATATGAATCTTGATAATGATGAGATTGATTATGATTCACCTTTGCCTAGAAGGCGTTCTAAAAATTCGGAGTTTATAGATCTTGATGCTAAAATTGGTAAAAGTGAGATTGAAGAAACTGAAACTCTAGATAATAAATTTACTATTGCGGATTTCAAGGAATTTGATTATGATAATTGCTCATTAGAAAGTTGTATTTCCTTGTTGCAATCCGTTGCTAATTCTCCTCATGCTTATAGTCAAAATAAAGCTTTTACCAAACATATCGTTGATGCCTTGATGCAATCTTATAATGAAAAACTTAATTTGGAAGTTTCTATACCTAGAAGACTTTATGATGAGTGGGAACCTACTATAAAGATTAGAATTAAAGATTTTGAGTGCTTTGCTTTGTGTGATTTGGGTGCTAGTGTTTCCACGATTCCAAAAACTTTATGTGATATTCTAAATTTCCATGAACTTGATGATTGCTCTTTAAATTTGCACCTTGCGGATTCCACCATTAAAAAACCAATAGGAAGGATCAATGATGTTCTCATTGTTGCAAATAGAAATTTGGTGCCCGTAGATTTTATCGTTCTTGACATAGATTGCAATCTTTCATGTCCCATTATTCTTGGTAGACCTTTCCTTAGAACGATTGGTGCAATTATTGATATGAAGGAAGGGAATATTAGATTCCAATTTCCATTAAAGAAAGGCATGGAACACTTTCCAAGAAATAAAGTCAAATTACCTTATGAATCTATTATGAGAGCCACCTATGGATTGCCTACCAAAGATGGCAATATCTAGATCTATTCTTGCTTTTATGCCTAGTTAGGGGCGTTAAACGATAGCGCTTGTTGGGAGGCAACCCAATTTTCTTTGTGTTTTTTGTTTTTGTTTCTGTTTAGTAATAAATTTATCATCTACCTTCTGTTTAGATGTGGTTTTATGTTTTAATTAGTGTTTGTGCCAAGTTAAACATATAGGATCTTCTTGGATGATAGTTATTTGATCTTGCTGTAATTTCCAGAAACTTTCTGTTCACGAAAACAATTGTTAAAAATCACCAGAACGTGATAAAATAGTGATTCCAATTGATGCTGATCAATAAAAAAATTGCCTAGGTCGTCCTATTTTGGCTGATTTTTTGGAGTTCCAGAGGTTTGCGTTAGTTACAGATTACTACAGACTATTCTGTTTTTGACAGATTCTGTTTTCCGTGTGTTGTTTGCTTATTTTGATGAATCTATGGCTAGTAAAATAGTTTATAATCCATAGAGAAGTTGGAATACAATAGGTTTAACACCAATATAAATAAAGAATGATTTCATTACAGTAACTTGAAGTGGTCTTTTGTTTTCTTTCGCTAACGGAGCTCACGAGATTTCTATTGAGTTTTGTGTTGTGAAGTTTTCAAGTTCTGGGTGAAATTCTTTTGATGGATTATGGAACAAGGAGTGGCAAGAGCCTAAGCTTGGGGATGCCCATGGCACCCCCAAGATAATCCAAGGACACCAAAAAGTCAAAGCTTGGGGATGCCCCGGAAGGCATCCCCTCTTTCGTCCACTTCCATCGGTAACTTTACTTGGAGCTATATTTTTATTCACCACATGATATGTGTTTTGCTTGGAGCGTCTTGTATTATTTGCGTCTTTGCTTTTTAGTTTACCACAATCATCCTTGCTGTACACACATTTTGAGAGAGCCATACATGAATTGGAATTTGTTAGAATACTCTATGTGCTTCACTTATATCTTTTGAGCTATATAGTTTTGCTCTAGTGCTTCACTTATATCTTTTAGAGCACAGTGGTGGATTTGTTTTAAAGAAACCTTTGATCTCTCATGCTTCACTTAGATTATTTTGAGAGTCTTAAATAGCATGGTAATTTGCTAATAATAATAATATGCTTGGTATTCAAGAATTGTAAAACTATCATAGGAAGTGAATTGAATACTAAGAAAAGTTTGATGCTTGATAATTGTTTTGAGATATGGAGGTAGTAATATTAGAGTCATCCTAGTTGAGTAGTTGTGAAATTGAAAAATACTTGTGTTAAGGTTTGTGATTCCCGTAGCATGCACGTATGGTGAACCGTTATGTTATGAAGTCGAAGCATGATTTATTTATTGATTGTCTTCCTTATGAGTGGCGGTCGGGGACGAGCGATGGTCTTTTCCTACCAATCTATCCCCCTAGGAGCATGCGCGTAATACTTTGCTTTGATAAACTTATAGATTTTTGCAATAAGTATATGAGTTCTTTATGACTAATGTTGAGTCCATGGATCATACGCACCCTTCCACCCTTCCACCATTGCTAGCCTCTCTAATACCGCACACTTTTCGCCGGTATCATACACCCACCATATACCTTCCTCAAAACAGCCACCATACCTACCTATTATGGCATTTCCATAGCCATTCCGAGATATATTGCCATGCAACTTTCCACCGTTCCGTTTATTATGACACGCTCCATCATTGTCATATTGCTTAGCATGATCATGTAGTTGACATCGTATTTGTGGCAAAGCCACCGTTCATAATTCTTTCATACATGTCACTCATGAATCATTGCATATCCCGGTACACCGCCGGAGGCATACACATAGAGTCATATTTTGTTCTAAGTATTGAGTTGTAAGTAAATAAAAGTGTGATGATCATCATTATTAGAGCATTGTCCCAGTGAGGAAAGGATGATGGAGACTATGATTCCCCCACAAATCGGGATGAGACTCCGGACGAAAAATAAAAAAATATAAAAAAAGAGGCCATAAAAAAAGAGAGAGAAAAGGCCCAAATAAAAAAATGATGAGAGAAAAAGAGAGAAGGGACAATGTTACTATCCTTTTACCACACTTGTGCTTCAAAGTAGCACCATGATCTTCATAATAGAGAGTCTCTCGTTTTGTCATTTTCATATACTAGTGGGAATTTTTCATTATAGAACTTGGCTTGTATATTCCAATGGTGGGCTTCCTCAAATTGCCCTAGGTCTTCGTGAGCAAGCAAGTTGGATGCACACCCATTTAGTTTCTTTTGTTGAGCTTTCATACGCTTATAGCTCTAAGTGCATCCGTTGCATGGCAATCCCTACTCACTCACATTCATATCTATTAATGGGCATCTCCATAGCCCGTTGATACGCCTAGTTGATGTGAGACTATCTTCCCCTCTTTTTGTCCTCTCCACAACCATCACTCTATTCCACATATAGTGCTATATCCATGGCTCACGCTCATGTATTGCGTGAAGATTGAAAAAGTTTGAGAACACCAAAAGTATGAAACAATTGCTTGGCTTGTCGTCGGGGTTGTGCATGATTTAAATACTTTGTGTGGGGAAGATGGAGCATAGCCAGACTATATGATTTTGTAGGGAATAACTTTCTTTGGCTATGTTATTTTGAGAGGACATAATTGCTTAGTTAGTATGCTTGAAGTATTATTATTTTTATGTCAATATGAACTTTTGTATTGAATCTTTCGGATCTGAATATTCATACCACAATTAAGAAGAGTTACATTGAAATTATGCCAAGTAGCACTCCGCATCAAATTTTTTTTTATCATTTACCTACTCGAGGACGAGCAGGAATTAAGCTTGGGGATGCTTGATACGTCTCCAACGTATCTATAATTTTTGATTGCTCCATGCTATATTATCTACTGTTTTGAACCATATTGGGCTTTATTTTCCATTTTTATATTATTTTTGGGACTAACCTATTAACCGGAGGCCCAGCCCAGAATTGTTGTTTTTTGCCTATTTCAGTGTTTCGAAGAAACGGAATATCAAACGGAATCCAAACGGAATAAAACCTTCGGGAACGTGATTTTCTCACCGAACGTGATCCAGGAGACTTGGACCCTGCTCCAAGGAACAACAGAGGCAGTCACGAGGGTGGGGGGCGCGCCCTCCCCCCCAGGCGCGCCCCCCTGCCTCGTGGGCCCCCTGTTGCTCCACCGACGTACTCCTTCCTCCTATATATACCTACGTACCCCCGATAGATCAGAAACGGAGCCAAAAACCTAATTCCACCGCCGCAACTTTCTGTATCCGCGAGATCCCATCTTTGGGTCTGTTCCGGAGCTCCGCCGGAAGGGGATTCCACCACGGAGGGCTTCTACATCATCACCATAGCCCCTTCGATGAAGTGCGAGTAGTTTACTTCAGACCTTCGGGTCCATAGCTAGTAGCTAGATGGCTTCTTCTCTCTTTTTGGATCTCAATACAATGTTCTCCCCCTCTCTTGTGGAGATCTATCCGATGTAATCTTCTTTTTGCGGTGTGTTTGTTGAGACCGATGAATTGTGGATTTATGATCAAGTTTATCTATGAACAATATTTGAATCTTCTCTGAATTCTTTTATGTATGATTGAGTTATCTTTGCAAGTCTCTTCGAATTATCCGTTTGGTTTGGCCAACTAGATTGGTAGTTCTTGCAATGGGAGAAGTGTTTAGCTTTGGGTTCAATCTTGCGGTGTCCTTACCCAGTGACAGAAAGGGTTGCAAGGCACGTATTGTGTTGTTGCCATCGAGGATAACAAGATGGGGTATTTATCATATTGCATGAATTTATTCCTCTACATCATGTCATCTTGCTTAAGGCGTTACTCTGTTTTTAACTTAATACTCTAGATGCATGCTGGACAGCGGTCGATGAGTGGAGTAATAGTAGTAGATGCAGGCAGGAGTCGGTCTACTTGTCTCGGACGTGATGCCTATATACATGATCATACCTAGATATCCTCATAACTATGCTCAATTCTGTCAATTGCTCAACAGTAATTTGTTCACCCACCGTAGAATACTTATGCTCTTGAGAGAAGCCACTAGTGAAACCTATGGCCCCCGGGTCTATTTTCATTATATTAATCTTCCTACGCTTTTATTATTACTTTGCTCTTTACTTTGCCTTTAGTTTACTTTGCATCTTTATACCAAAAATACCAAAAATATTATTTATCATCTCTATCAGATCTCACTCTCGTAAGTGACCGTGAAGGGATTGACAACCCCTATTCGCGTTGGTTGCGAGGAGTTATTTGCTTTGTGTAGGTACGAGGGACTTGCGCGTGGCCTCCTACTGGATTGATACCTTGGTTCTCAAAAACTGAGGTAAATACTTACGCTACTCTGCTGCATCATCCCTTCCTCTTCGGGGAAAACCAACGCAAACTCAAGACGTAGCACTGACCGCAAATTAAATCTGGACTGCTGGTACGGGCGCCCATGAGCTAATACAACGATTCTCAATCAGACATGACAAGAATGTAAAAAAGAGCACGTACCTTGATGCGGAAACTGTTGCCGCCTACCAAGTGAAGACCAGCAGGTGCGCTGCTCCGCCATGGACCTGTGCTGGCTTGAGTCCATGTCCGCCGTTGGCCGCTGCTCGCATTCGTCCCACCCATCGCCCAAGCCGGCGTTAGGAGCAACCTCAATAGCCTTGCCCACCTTAATGACTCCACACCACGAGATCGAATCAAGCATCATAGAGTTCGGGGAGGAGTAGCATTTCCACCGTCAGCTCCTCGCTGATGCATCAATGTAGAGTGCGGGGAGGACACGGAACGTAAATACCTGGGGTTTAGCGCTGGTGGCGGGAACGACCGACACGGCCTCCTTGCGCCGCTCCTTGCTGCCCGCCCTGCTCTAGGGATCCTAGTGCCCTGCCCTAGGGTTACTCGTTGGCGGCGGCGTTTCTCTCAAGAAAAAAAGCACGTCTCATGTCCGGCTTGTGCAGGAATCCATCACCAAGTAGGATCAGTAGTTCCGTCCCGAATCGGTTATGTTGCAAGTCCTAGCTATAGCTATATATACGTATTACCCTGCACCCCTATAAACTGTACACCCAGAGACCAATAGAAAGATCAGCGGGCACGAGGCATGCCCGTGTGTATCAATTTCTTGCGCGTATCCGTGTTGCTTCTAGTAGATCGATACTACATCAACCGTGGTTAGCCAGCTACGTCCAATCTATTCGAGTGTTTTCGTCTGCGTACGTGTTTTTCTGGTATATACTTCAGAATTCACTAATTCAGTCAGTCGGGGGCGGGATGTCTAAGCGAAGAAGGCAGGGCGAGGAGGATGAGCCCAACTACTACCACGACCGCAGCGGCAACAAGGAGAAGAGCCTCTATCTGGTTCTAGACGACTGGCACAAGGGCTTCACCATCCGCAAGATCGATGCCGACAGTCCCGACCTCAGCGCCCCCCTGCCCTCCGGCTAGTGTCACCTGAGCGTGGCCGTGCCATGAAGTTCGCAGCCCTGGGCAGCTACATCATCGGCACGAGCAACATACACGCCGGAACCCTCTTCTACGACACTGACACCGCCGGACTGGCCGTCGGCCCTCCCGTTCCAGACGCACTGCTTTGTGGCTCCAACACCTTCCTGACCTCCGGCGCCGGTGAAGCGCTGTTCGCGTTCGCCTTCCACTTCATGGAGCGGCCTGTGTCCTTTGAGGCGATGGCGAAGCCGCCGCCGACGGAAGACGACGACCTGCTGCCCACCGACTGGTCCTGGAAAAGCATGCCGACGCCCTTCACCAAGGACGAGATGATCTTCTCCTACGCGCTGCACCCGGACGGGCGCACCATATTCGTGTCCTCGTGGAGCAGGGCGGTCTGCGGCACGTACTCCGTCGACACTAGGAGCTGCAAGTGGAGGCGCCATGGGGAGTGGATGTTGCCTTTCAGAGGCCGAGGCTACTTCGACGCCGAGCTAGACGCATGGGTCGGGCTGCACGAGGACGGCGACGTCTGCTCCTGCCAGGTTGCCTCCCGCAGCGGCGGCACCACGCAGCAGCCGGAGTGGAAGATGGCCGACGAGCGTAGGATGTGGATCCCGTGGCATCAGCTGGAGTTTCGCCTGCGTCGGATGTGACGGCGCGGGCGGAGTACCGAGGAGTCGCCGGCGTCGGCCAGGGCCTGGGGCACATAGGAGTCCTCCTAGTCAAGGGGATCGGAGAGAAGATGATGGCGGCGCGAGGACACATGAGGGCAGGCATCGAGAGGATCGGCCGTCCAGGCTCGTGACGAGGGCAGCGATTGGAGGATCGCGTTAATGGTACCGTGTACAAAAATCCCATCAAAGCAAGTAAAATATACCATCAATCCTTGATTGATTCTGATTTAATTTTTATAGGCATTTTCGGATTTGTAGGGCATGTGCCCACGATCCTCGCACGCCGTACCTTTTTTTGACGTGTATGATTCATGATAAGAAATGAAAATCACATCAATGTAAGGAAATATCCCATCAATGCTTGATTGATTGTGATTAATTTTTTTATATGGTAACTAGTCCGATGGGTTTATGTGGGCGGTGAAGCGAAAAGGCAGGTGGGAGGGAAGACGAAAAATAACCGGTCAGAAAAAAATGAATTGATTGTTGCCTTGTACGTTTGGTTTTGGTATTTGAAGATTGATTACCATCCATTAGTTGGGTTACCAAAGAATAAATCAATCACCATATGTGAATTCATTGTGTTACCAAATAAACGTTGGGTTTGTCCGGCCAGTGGAAAGGGGGCGAATAAAAAACCGATGAAAAAAAACCGACGAAATTGGGAGAGGGAGGACAAAAAAAACCGGACGAAAATGGTGGGACGAAAATAAATCCGGAACGGAGACTACCAACTGAGACATTAAGAGTAGAGATGCGTATAGTGTGCTGAGTTTCCGTTGGTTCTGTCACGCCATCCGCACCATACGTACATATGCCAGCAGCCCTGTTCCTCTCCTCCTCTCCAATGCGTACGTACCAGCTCCACCATTTCCAACATGCATGGCACACAACCCACCGAAAACCCAGCACACATGGATGGAAGTCTCTGCTGTACGTACGTACTGCTTGAGATTGAGAGCCCATGTCGCCATCACGGAGGTCGCGGGTGGTGCCGTGCGTGCGTGCGTTGCGTGGAATGGGGCCCCGGGAGGGATGGAGGTGGAGATTTCCTTCGGGGTTTGAATCTCCGGCGAAAAAGAGAAGAGAAGCGTTCACCCGAGACGGCCATCGCCGACCGCACAAGGGAGAGGGAGTCAGACACCGTGATGTGGATCTTTTTTTAAAAAAAAAACGAGGCAAAGGCGCACAAGGCGCCTAACAATCATTCATTTATATGCAGTTTACATGTGTAATGACATATCCCTGATGAGTAATGTCTGCAATGATCTGAATTTGTTTTTTTTTATGCTGAACATTACAATAGCTAATCCTATAACATTGTTCGGGAAATAAATCCTGAGACCCTGCATGCTAACTTGTCCGCTACGTGAGCCTCACAATTATGAGCTCTAGGAATATGAAACACCTGAACCTGTCTTGATGCAGTGGTATTACAGAAGTTCGTCAGAATGCTTCTTTTTTGCCA
The DNA here is from genome assembly GCF_018294505.1 of Triticum aestivum. Classification (NCBI taxonomy): domain Eukaryota; kingdom Viridiplantae; phylum Streptophyta; class Magnoliopsida; order Poales; family Poaceae; genus Triticum; species Triticum aestivum. The sequence goes on from NC_057796.1 coordinate 496,056,998, forward strand.
ATGTCCAGGCTGAGAATTAGGAGATCTTGTTGCTGCTGCTTTGATAAGGACTGTCGCTAGATTGATTCCATGTGCCTCCGCCTGAATTTGCTGATTGTGTGTGTGATTATACTTTCCATTGTTTGGTCTCTCTCATGTACCTGAAAAAAAAACCAATTCCTATTCTTACGTGTACTAAAAATAATGTAATTAGGATGCACACAGCCAACAACAATGCACACACATAAAAAAGTCAGCAAATAGCAAAGTCATGTAAGACTCAAGCTATGCATAGGCGAGAAAAAAATAACCTAAATGACCAGATCTGCGATCAACAACCTACGATAATGACCATATTTGCACCAACAATCCCATGACATCACACAAACGACGAGGTTCTGCAATAGCAATGCCTTCAAGAAGGGCGCGACACTCATGCTCTGTCATCACCGGATCCAACCACTCGTGGGCAGATTCTAGATTTTCACCTTAAAAAACCAGACCGAGCATATTCAAGCAATGCTTTCAACTTGATAATGACGTGAAAACATCTCCACTGCCAGAAAACAAGAAGGAAAATGCCCAATGCTTTTTTTTGAGTGAATGCCCAATACTATTGACAACTAGGTATGTGTCATTTTCATCGATTTAAGACGAATAAAGTTACCAGATTATCCGGAGAAAAAACCCAGTGGAACCCTAGACTACAAAGCCCATGTGGAACATAACGGGGTAATATGGGGCATTAAGTGTAATACGAGATCTGCCAGATTACTATTCTAACGTCGAGCAGAGCGACTTTGGCCCTGTTTGTTCCAGCTTCGCTTGGATTTTAATCATCCGTGGATTCGCTTCAATGTCGAAGCTGATTCTAGGAATCAGCTTCGCCACCGAAGTACACTTTGAGGTGCTTCAGGAAATTGTACTAAAAATGACCCAAATGCAAATTCAGCTTCACTGACAAAGCTGATTCCAAATAGCTGTTTGTGTCAGATTCCAGATTCGGCTTCACTGGCAAAGCTGAATCTGGTCCCAAAATTCGAAACAAACAGGGCCTTTGTGTTGTGTAGTAGAATGAACGCTATGTACGTATCGATGATCTCTTATCACTAAGTCACTTTGCTACCTGGCTCGCCTATAAAGATGAGCAGGCAAGGCGCAAACTCAATCGCTGACTTTAACTGTTATGTTGTGTACTTTATAGCCTTTTATTTTAAAACCCTTTCTCACGTTCTTTCATCGTCTTTCGATCACATATTTCCAATAATAAAGAGGGTGTGGTTTCTGGATTGCCTCAAAGAGTTTGAGAAGTTTTAAGGGTCAAAAAGCGGTCTCTCCCTTTCTCCCCTCCACACGAAACTACTCTGAGGTGACTAGGGCTTCTCCTCCTCCCATCGGCGTCGCCGCTGGTCCGCCTCACCTCCCATGGCCATTGGGATGTGGAGGTGTGTAGGACCACAACCCCTCGCCGGCGAGAGGGTTTTCGCTCTTGTTTCTTGTTTGGTTTAGGGTCTTGGTTGGGGCTGCGTGGCAGCGATGATGTGCCCTGGTAGGAATAATGTCTCCAACGTTCGATCCCCGACCCAATAATGCATCTAGCATCATCGGAGGGCGTGTGGTGATGTATCTCTGTCGGATCTCGCGGGATTCGATTTGTGTTGTTCTTTGGTGGATCTGTTTGGATCCAGTCTTTGGTTGTGTGTGTACAAATTTTTAATTTGATCCTTTCGATCTGCGGTTCCCTTCATCAACGACGGATGTTGTTCTTGTGCGTCGATTTCGTGGGGTCTTAGCACGACGACTTCTCGAGTGTCTACTATAACAACGTCTGCTGGACTTCGACGAGGAAAGGGGGATGACGACGGCACGCATTCGGCTTGCTCAAGTGTTGTGCTGGTAGTCGTCGGTATGGTTCACAAACTTTGGTTGCAATCTTTTCTTATTTCTGGTAGTATGTGTAATGCCATGACAGATGAGGAATAGATTGGAATTTTTCCGGCAAAAAAGAAGAGTTTGAGCAGTTTTTTCAGGAAAACAAATTGAGCAGTCTTGTCGGAGAAAAAAAGAGAAATGGTCGGAAATGGTATGGAACGAACGTTCGTGTTTGGAGTTGCACGCGCGATGCGCTCCTGCCCGTCCGATCGGCCTTGCTCTGCCAGTCTACCCCTATCCCCACTTCCCCAGCCGCCTCACACTCTCTCCCATGCCCAGCCGCCTCACCTGCTCCCTTCTCGCCGTCGACCTCTTCCGCGGCCCGCCACGGCGAGAACGGAGCTCGGACTTGTGTTGCTGCTCTCTCTCAGACCCCCATTCCGGTGAGCAGCCTCACTCTCTCCCCCGTCTCCTACCAGACTCGACTCTTTCTTGCTCTCTCTCCCAGATCCCCATTCCGGTGGCCGTTTTCTGCTCGAATCAAGCTGCGTGCGTGTATTCCTGCCGGCGGCCTTCTCCGTTGGGGTTCGGTTTGATGTGGTGTACAGCGAGGAGGCCGTGGGCGACCTGCTCGCCACCCTCAACCAGCTATCCGGCCCGGACACAACCATACTGCTCGCCATCCCATCCTAGCCGATTCCATTCCACCATCGATCCCTGCTGCTGAATGAATGATCAAGTGTTTCTGTGAATGAATCAGCAGACATGGTGGGGTGCTTCTTAATTAGAGGGGGGCCCATGGCGGAGGGGAGGCGAGACGATGTGAGGATGCCATGGCGGCATCCGTCAGTCTTCACAACACACAATGCGGACGCGAGGTACGACACACCCAGCCATTTCCCCCGCAAAATCACATAGTCCCGGACTGGAGTAGGTCGAAAGGACGCAGTTTTGTTGCTAGTACATCAACGATTCATTTCTGTGGCGTTTATCTTGGCTGGCATTTCCCCAGAACGGAACGGGGTTGCATCTCCCCAAACTAAATGGCCTCGTTCTCGCCCCGCCACGGTAGGGGATGCCCGTGTCGTGTGTTCCAATGCCGCGAGAATCGGAGGCAGGCAGGGGCAGGGGCATGGGGGTTCAGGTTGTAACCACTACAGCGACAAACTATGTCAGTTGCAGTAGCAAACTGCATCATGCCAATTTTGCATACCATGTCGCCTATAATGCTGCCTAACAATATCACTTTTTTTTTTGTATACCATGTGCACTGCACACACCATGTTAGGCAGCAATTGCGTTAATAACTTCAATCAACAAGGTGATTTAGGAGTACATACACAACAGCTGGTGAGCTGTTTTATGAACTGTCACTACTACTTATTCCAGTGAGTGAGGTCTTAGTTCGATCCTGCTAGCTCAGCCCCCCTCTGAATTCAATATGTTAACTGTCTGAGTTGCCAAAGCTTTTGGATCATGCTTATTTTGTTTTTCTGAATCTGTGGCTATACGTGGGAATGAGCTGCAGTCTTACAGTGAGAACTTCCGATTTATCAGAGTAGGCCATAATTTTGCCATGTATGTTTAGCACCACTTTTGTCGGTGAACCTGAATCCACAGTTATTATAAGCTTTCATCACTTCTGTACAACCTAAGGCAATCATGGGAAGAATAACTAAACAACACAGGCATGGGACATACCAAGTCCCAGGCAGCAACACCCTAGGGCCATTAGCCCTGGCCTTTGCCCACAACCTCACTTCCTCTTTGACCCTGCCATGATAGCATGCACAAAGCGGCCCTCAACTACGAAAGCACCTCAAACCAAATCTGTTGTGCCAAGGGACAGTCAACTAACAGGTGTTGCATAGTCTCCTGACGCTGATCACAAAAGAAGCCTGAAGAGCCACTCTCTCGGCAGTTGCAACAGTCCGTGGTGGCGAGCCTCTGAGGAGCTCCAAGCTTCCAAGAGGCAGAGCAGGAGGCGCCAAGGAAGGCGGTGGTGTAGCGTCAACTATCAAGAACTGGGTACATTGCCGGGTACATGAAGATGCCCAACACACCTCGCTTGTCAGCGATGTGCCTACGGAGCCTCCCGAACCCCCCCTCACCCCAATTCTCTCCAGCTGAGTTTTTGAAGCGCCAGAACTTGACACCGTTGGAGTCCGTGTCATAACTCACAATCAGCACGTAATGCAAAAACAGCTCTTCGCCAGGTAGAGCTGGTGGCGAATCAATGATGCCTCCCTTGTATTCGTTGAAGCTCTTGGGGCACTGTAGACGCACAATGACCGGCTGACGTGCCACTGCCTCCTCCAGAGATTGTTCTGTCGGGCTCATGATTTTGACAAAGCCTGATATCTTGGCCGCTACTTCCTTGTTCTTCTTGCAGCCTAGAATGCGTTCTCGGTCCATGTACGGGTACGTTGATTCGCTCGACAGTCCGTGCTTCTGTACATACTCCAGAGCAGTCTCGCTGTAGCCACCCCTGCACCCGAAGTTCTCTGTGTCGCAATCAATCAACTCTTGTACCGACAGCATAAGTTTCTCATTTGTCTTCATATAATGCAGAGCCTCAACAGCAGCTACAACCGCCATTGCCCAACAACAATCTGCCACAAGGAGTTAAAAATCAATTGAGACGCTTAGCACAATAATGACAAACTAGTAATAAATAATCAAGATCGAGATGTTTACCACAATGGACTTGTGTCCTCACTGTACGGGAGACGACGCCAGCCTCAACCCAGTCAACTCTCGACGGTCGTAATTGTAGCTTATCAATGCAAGGCGATGAGGCGTCAAGAGCACTGGGTAAAGAGCTGGTGACACGGCTGGTCATACAACGAACTGAAATTCTGATAGCGGCAAATGAAGCCATCACAATGACGAGTCTGCGATCCCTACAGAAGGAAAGGTAATTCAGTTTCTTTGGGTGATTTTATCTAGTTTTACAAATTTGTTGTTTTTCGTTCGATGTAGCAAGAATTCAATTCAATTGAACATTGTGACTCTTTTATCAGTTCATGCTTCAGGTGAATATTTTGATTCTTCATTTATCTTATGGCATGTTATTATTCATGCTGATTGAATGACGGATTGATGGATTTGTCTTTACCTAAGTTATTCTGTTTACCATGTAGTAAGACATCACCATCACTAAATTAACGGCAATATATAATGCTTGGTTATTTCAACTGTTTCTTCTATTATTTGACATCAGCTAACATGGATGTGATGCAATAATGCAATATATACATCCACCATATCACTATATCAGTGTGTTTGATATAGGCATATAGCCTGTCTATCATCAGTTCAAGCCAAGTCTTATCTTATAGCTAGTTATTAACATTTCTTGCAATCATAGAACCATGTCTAATTTGTAGTGCCCGCTTAAACCAAACCTCTTTTAGTGCGCATTCATCGCTCCTGTTTCCAGTACTGAATGATCGTGAAAATAATAATGCTAAAGCTTGTTACTGGACCCAATTCTTCTGTTACTAAAATTGAAATGGCAAGGTTTGTTTAAATTATTGTGCTGGACCTTTTCTTATATTAACTTCCTTGCAGGTTCAAAATCCTCACAGTATCAAGTACAGTGGTACAATTCAAGGGCTTAAGTATATATGGAGAACCGAAGGCCTTCGTAGACTGTTTAAGGGCAATGGAATAAACTGTGCAAGGATCGTCCCAAATTCCGCTGTGAAATTCTTCAGCTATGAGCAAGCATCAAGGTGTGTTCTTGATTGCAATTACTCTTGCCTTACGTAACTGCTTGCGTCCCACCACCTAGTTATTTGTAGTTTGCACTTTGCAGAACTTACCTCTGTTGTATGATGAGACAGTTTTGACCTGAAATCGGTTAGGAGCATTTCTTTATTACCCATATATTGACATGTTTCATTTTCATGTAAGCTATATTTGACGTGTTATTTTCATCTGTACCATTTTTACAGGGGTATTTTCAACTATATGTTCTTGATTGTATGTTTTTTCCTTTATCCGTACTACCTGTATTTTGTTTCTTTATAAGTGAAAAACATGCCATCATGCTATACCACACATGATTCTATTTTTCAGTCATGTCTACATGGAAGCTCTACTTGCTTTGCCATTTTGTGGAAATAATGCAAAAACGTTTTTAATTTGTGAACTCAGAATTTTCACCTCGCATTAATGGCCTGTCCATCAACAACCAGAAGTTATGAAACTGTTTATGTTCCTATTCTTTTTTTATCTAATCTTACATGAACTTGATTGAATCTGAAGCCAACCACTGTATTGTCTTTGTTGCGAAAAAAAAATGAATTGCGATGTAGGAAATGGAAGTATCATTCGTGCATGAATTGGGTGCCGTAGTTGTATTTGTTTGATCATATGTGTAACATTCATTTCTTGACCTATATGGCATTTTACACCTTAGTCAAATGTTACTTTAAATCCAACTTCTGTCGTTGCCTGAGGCATAAACATTATAAATGTTGTTGCTCACCAAATTGAACATGAAAATGCCTTCTTTTCATAATCCATAAGTCAGTGGGAATGAAAAGCCCCAGGTTGAACACCGTTGTGTGAGCGGTTACATATAGTTGAAGACCTGCTTGTTCAATATCAGACTGAATTTGCTCTGCTCCACATTTACTTAAAGAACTCATGTTTTATTGTCTTGTCATACATTTTTTGTTTGAGGAACTGTTGTCAATACATATAGATACAAGTTAATGGAAGTCTCTCGTTTCAATGGTCACATGTTAATATGTTGAACAGAGAATGCTCAGCCTAGTCCACTCTTGCGCCTTGGAGCTGGAGCCACAGCTGGCATCGTAGCCATGTCTGCTGCTTATCCCATGGATATGGTTAGGGGTAGGATTACTGTTCAGGTACCGTTTAGATTTCGTTGCTTTCTGTCATCATGATACTGTAGACGTCAATCGTTGGTTATTACGTGCTTAAATTTCATTCCATATGCTATTTTAATGGAGAATAATATCACATCTGCAGGCAGAGAAGTCTCCCCGTGGTATGTTTCATGCATTGGACACAGTGTACTGTGAAGAAGGCTTTCAGTGCTTTATACAGAGGGAGGCTTCCGTCATTGATTGGAGCTGTAGGTTCCTCTTAACTAGTACTCCCTCCGTCCCAAAATATAAGAATGTTTTTAACACTAGCATAGTGTCAAAAACGTTCTTATATTCTGGGACAGAGGGAGTAGTAATCAGCTATACTATTTATGTGATGTGTCTTGTTGATGGGTTCTTACCACTTTATACTTTGTTTCCTTCTTTTTGTAGGTCCCTTATGTTGGACTTAACTTTGATGTATACGATTCTCTGAAGGACTGGCTCCTCTGGACAAATGCGCTTGCAAAGTACAACGGGTTTCACATAGTAACAAGGCTTGGATGCGGAGCTGTGGCTGGAACCATAGGGAAGACTGGCATACCCTCTTTGATGCTGTCAGGAGAAGAATGCAGATTTTTTTTTTTTTTGAAAAAGAGAGCGGCCTCTCCGATTTCTATTTATCAGAAACCATAGCGTCTTGGAACAAACATAAGAGAAGCTGAAGCTAAGGAAATGAGAAGAATGCAGATGGTTGGCTGGAACCTGGAATCACGCTGCTTCTGTTGTTACTGGAGAAGGCAAAGAGGCATTCAGGAAGAATGCAGATGGTCGGCTGGAATCACACTGCTTCTGTTGTTACTGGAGAAGGCAAAGAGGCACTCCAGTACAATGGTATGACTGATGCATTCAGGAAACTGTTGGCCACGAAGGATTTGGTGCTCTGTTCAAGGGTCTTGGGCCCAACTCAGTGAAGGTAATGTTTCTAATGAACAATACAGATGTCTATAAAGCTTCCAGGGCATCTCAGTATCGCTCTTCTCTAATTCACCCCTGCGTTGCTCTTGGCCCTTTCAGCTGGTGCATTCCATAGCTGCATTCGTCACGTACGAGGATGTTCTTGTAGTAGAAGTGAGGATAGACTAGCCCTGTCTGTGTTTATCAACTTGTATTTTTGTAGGTGTTGAGTTGCTTATTTTTGTTATGCAGGGCGAGTACAAGGACAATTGGACTGACCGAGGCTCCATTCAGCACAAGAAGGCCCTCGCAGCCCCTGTCGATATATCTATCCTACTACTGGTCAAGGCCCTAATTGTTGCCGCACCGCACTCTTGGGGAAGTAATAAGTTGGCTGGTGAAGACCCTAATTGTTGCCGCACCGCACTCTTGGGAAAGTAATAAGTTGTTGGCATTTCCTAGTCTGCCTGTTTGTAATTGGTGACTTGTAAGTCCCATTTGTCTACAGCCACTGGGTGTTGTATCACTAGTAGTTTCCATGAGCATGAGTGATGAAATGTCACTTGACGAACAACTATTTTTGCCTAGTTTCTGATATTATGTACTGAATTTATGTAAATTTTGCTTCTGGGCTTACATAGCTTGTTGGTGGGTCGATTGATTCTCCCAGTAGAAACCACGTAAACAAGAAGAGGGTTATCAGTACTAATTTTGATTTGCACGTTCATGATGATTTTATTCCATGTGCTTGCTATAGCCAGAGGGGAGGATATCAGATGATACCATCACTCAAATGCTCCCATGATACCAATTCAAAATTTTCAATTTTAGACGTGTCAAAAAAATTCGTGAATGTTTCATCCCATATGTATCTACAACCCCTAAAAAGTTCAGATCAAAATCCGAAATACACAAAGAGCTAAGGTGGCTGGCAACAATTTTTGGTTTACTCGTGTAGAACATTTATTGGTCAACGTTTACGACGTCTTGATGTAAGTAGTAAATTGTGTTTAGCAGTTCAATAAATTGTGCCCGGTTTCAAAAAAGGAAACGAAAGTGGAGGCTTTTTTTTGTAGACTAGCTAGCTAGTTCATTAAGGCTTTCTTTATTTCTTGGTTACGATGTACTAGTAGCAGTGTAAAAAAGAGGGTTAACGTTTAATGTACCGTGGGAAGAAGTGGAAGCGGTGGCCGGAGGTGGCGGCAGCAGCGACACCCCTCGCCCTCTGCGACTGCTGCTACAACGCAACGAAACCACACAGGCAAAAGAGTAATGAGGGTTTTTGGATCAAGAACTGCCTCAAGAAGTAAAGAAATTGTTGGCTTTGGATCAAGAAGTGGGTCAATAAGTAAAGAAATTTGTGGCTTTGGATCAAGAACTGCGCCAAGAAGTCAAGAAATTGGTGGCTTTGGATCGTAGGGAGAGAAGGGCGTACGTGGGCAAGGGTTGGGCTTCTGCCGGCCGGAGTCGGCGTCGGCGTCGACGGCGATGGCGATGGCGGAGACTGGCCGTAGAACCGGCGATGCGTCCTCTGCGACTGCTGGCAGGTGGCAGCCGGCCCAAGAAACGTGAGGATTTGGTCGCAAACGCACCGTATTGGTTCGTTTCGCTTTGGCTGGATTGGAAAGGGAGATCATACGTGTGCAAGGCCGGCCGGCGTCGACGGCGGCGGCGGCGGCGGTCGCGAATCCTGGCTAATCCGGCGCCAGTGAAGCCTCCATGCACGTAGGAGTGCGCCGCACTTCTTGGACGGCGGCAGCGCTGGCTGGCCGTCGATCCAGCGCGAGAGAATAGACGTCGACGGCGGCGTCGTCGACGACCTAGCCTGGGCCTGCCGACCCAGCAAGGAGCGCAGCCGTGCGAGGCTGGCCGGAAGCGCCATCGCATCGCGGACGCGGACGCCGGCCGGGCGAATCTGGTCTAGGAGCAGCCCGCGATCGCGTCGCCGACTAGCCGTAGAGGCCTCCTGCCTGCGCCGACGGCCAGCGCGGTGGCGTCTCCGTAGGCCGTAGCCCTGTGCGACGGCCGGCGGTGGCTGATCCGCGCGTACGTACGAAGCAGCTGGCCGGCGGAATCGAAGCTAGGAGCTCGCCGATCTCCTCGCTCAGATGCCTCCTCTCCTAGCCGTAGGGTTTCCAACCTTAGCAGCTGCCGCCGGGAAGATAAACTAGCCGTAGGACGGACCTCCCGGAAGTTGGTCTACCACGCTCGGCTGGGACGAAAAAAATAACGTGACGGCCCGCGTTTATTTGGGCCGTGGGCCGTGAAGCTGGCCATCCCTCTTTCTTCTCATGGTTCCTTGAGCAATGCAAATGCAACGGGAAAAAACATAATAACGAGGGGTCAAACGTTCGATAGAGCACACCTTTTTGAGCTATTGCACGGCTCACAGTAACCTGCATTTCATGGACCCAAGCTAATTTTTTTAAATGCATTTCATGGACTTAAACATAAAACGTGATTAATTGCCCTCTTCACTTTTAGGATACCACTGACAGGAACAACATATGATGATGGCTCCCAGCCCAAGCCCCCACCACCCGACACTGGTTAGGCGTCAAAGCCCATACATGATCTTCATGGACATGCGCGTCCACTTACCTCTCCACCCGAGCGCGATCTACCCAGAATCCCCTCTCTCCCCCAACCCCCCAATCTCAAATCCCTAGCGTCACCATCGCCAACGTCGAGCACCGTCATCCTCATGGGAGATGTCATCACATGCCCTTGATAATTAGGTGTCCTCGTTTCTCGGTTACCGTCGCCGACCGCGCATGCGCTCCTGTTGGTAAGCCGTCACACCATTCCTCTCCTCCCTTTTGGATTCCACCGGGCCGTAGCTACCATTGCGTGCTAGGGGCAGGGCGCCGCTGGCAGTGGCGGAGCCAGGTTTAAGGAATGGATGTACATGTTGACGGTGACGAAAACCGCCAGTGTCCCCGATTGGGTGGAGGGCGCGACCGGAAGTACCAGAAGGGATCACACACGAGGGTTTTACTCAGGTTCGAGCCCTCATGATCGAGGTAATACCCTACTCCTACTTTGCTTTGGTTAATGGAGGAAAATGCCTCGTATGAGTGGGTTACAAGTCTGAGGTGGTGATTGCTTTCGAGGGATAGAGGTTGAATCAGATGATCCCAACCTACCCATGCTCCCGCCTTATAAAAGGGGCGCGAGGGCTAGGGTTTACAAGGGTTCCTAACCGACATCAACCTAGGATCAGCCAAAAGACTCTTGGCTTGCATGCCAAGATGGTAATCCACCAGAAGTCAGGCTTCCTGTTGAGTAAGGGCCTAGCCTGCCGCCAGGCCTTCTGGGCCCTGAGGCCGACATAGTGACGGGCTTCCCGGACGATGGGCCACCCCCTATATAGTGTACCGTTAGTAGCCCCCAAGCTTGTCTGAAGTTTTGGAATAAGGCCTTCTCCAAGACGAAATCCAGGTGTGGAAGCCTTCATGAACATCCTAATGGTGGAAATGCACTGATGTCCATCCTGATCATTTATCTTATGTTAGTTTCAGTTACTTGTGACGGTACCCGCACCTTATAAAACCAGCTGACCTTATTCTTATAAACTACGGTACTTGCTCAACTTCAAGCATGGGGGAGCTAGAGTCCAATTTACGCGATGTTTTTACCCTTTGTTTTGTGGCTACACAGTAGGCTTTGTTAGATTTTACCACATTAGCGCACTTCTTTTTGCATGTTTTCTCTAGGATGTTGTTTTTGGATGTGTTTGGGAGTTTAAGGAACATCAATAAATGATGATGAAATCACGTCAATCAATATGGTCAGGAATATTGGTGGTTATGGTTATCTCCTCCTTGTCAATTCCCCCTCCGGATACCATAAAAGAATATGGGAGAAGAAAGGAGTTGCGAGGAGGCAACAAAGCGCATGATGGCGCATGGTACGAGTGCGCGCACTCGTACCGCACACTACCGCCACTCCTCGGCCAACTACATCACCCCCCTATGATCGGATTGAGAATCAGGAGTTCAAAGACTCTAGAAACTTGTGTAGAATAGAGAACCCTAGCCTCCCGAAGGCATCCAGAGGGGGATTTGACAAGGAGGAGATAACCATAACCACCACCTCGTGAAAGGGGACGTCTGCATCAAACCATCATCTCCATCGCCATCCATCTTCATTTGTTCTAATACCGAATCCCTTATGGCTCCCTAAGTGTATTACCCATTTGTTCCATCGATGTTTACCACCATTATTCGTATGATGTTTGTCATCCGCATGTGCGAGCAGACCCCTTAGCTCTCGGGGATATAGATGAACGTTGGTATGTATAGGAGATGAACGATAATAAGGATATGAGATTCTCAGTTGAATGTTTGGTTTAATAGCCTTCGTGAATGTTGTGAAGGGTCTCACTCAGCATTTCTGCTGCACGGTCACGAAGCGGCATTGCCGCGCTGCTGCCAGGAACCATGTTGCTGCACTGGCCACCCAACACCTCGCCGCTAAAACCCGCACAAGCCTGATGAATGATACGTCTCCAACGTATCTATAATTTTTGATTGTTCCATGCTATTATATTATCAATCTTGGATGTTTTATATGCATTATTATGCTATATTATATCATTTTTTGGGAATAACCTATTAACCTAGTCCCTAGTGCCAGTTGCTGTTTTCCCCTTGTTTTTGTCTTTACAAAAAATCAATACCAAACGGAGTCCAAATGGAACGAAACTTTTTGACGATTTTTCTTCGACCACAAGACACCATGGAAGTTTCGGGAGGAGGCAAAAAGGGCCATGATGCGGCGACAAGCTCAGGGAGCCCCCAAGCTTGTGGGTCCCCCGTGGCTCCACTAACCCTAATTCTTCGTTTATAAATTTCCAAATATTCCCTGAAGACTAGAGGGCACCCTAAAAATACTTTTCCGTCGCCACAAGTTTTTGTCTTCATGAGATCCCATCTGGGGACCTTTTCCGGTACTCTACCGGAGGGGGATTCAATCACGGAGGGCTTGTACATCAACCTTGCTGCCCTTCCGATGATGTGTGAGTAGTTTAGCACATACCTATGGGTCCATAGCTAGTAGCTAGATGGCTTCTTCTTGCTCTCTTTGATCTTCAATACAATGTTCTCCTCGATGTTCTTGGAGATCTATTCAATGTAATCTTCTTTTGCGGTGTGTTTGTTGAGATCCGATGAATTGTGGGTTTATGTTCAAATTATCTATAATATTATTTGAGTCTTTTCTGAACTCTTTTATGCATGATTTATATATCATTTGGCCAACTAGATCGATTTTTCTTGCAATGGGAGAGGTGCTTTGTAATGGGAGAGCTACATTTCATTGAGCAGCTGCCGGCCTGGGCGACAACGCACGACCTAGCTCCCTGCCTTGCTTCTTCGCCGGCTGCAGATGGAAGGTGCGACCGTGCTAAGTCGAGCCCGGGAGCATCACACAAGTCGGTTCCGACGAGCGCCATGACGCAGCACGCCCTGGCGCTCCAGTGGCATGGGGGACGAGGTGAAGCGCGATGCCTCCGCACACGAACCGCGCGGCCTGGAGCATGAGCATCCGTCTGGCCACGATGGTGTCATCTTCTCGCGCGAGGTGGTCAAGCAGTGGCGACCACGACATGTCTGATGTTCGGATGAGGGATTGGATGAGGTCATCAGCCATGCGCAAACAGCGGGACGTGCACTAGCCCACAGAGAGGCGTGCAGACAGACCTCGCCAGCTCGAACCCAGCACGAGGCAACGTTAGAAGCCGGTGTCACAGGCACGCACGCGCTCCCCGATCCTGATGGCAGGCGGCACACCGAGCCGGCGTCCGCGTCCACCCAGCAGTGCGCCACCTCATCGTGCACATTGCAGCAGGTGGCTTCTTCCGTGCTCCCTGTTCCCGGCCGATGGCAAGAACGGGGAGCTTCTTTGGCTGCATGGCGCGGCAGTGGTTGCTTCTCGGGGGTGTCATCTGTTGGGGAACGTAGTAATTTCAAAAAAATTCCTACGCACATGCAAGATCATGGTGATGCATAGCAACGAGAGGGGAGAGTGTGTCCACGTACCCTCGTAGACCGAAAGCGGAAGCATTATGGCAACGCGGTTGATGTAGTTGTACGTCTTCACGATCGACCGATCCTCAATATCGAACGTACGACACCTCCGTGTTGAGCACACGTTCAGCTCGGTGATGTCCCGCGAACTCACGATCCAGTAGAGCTCGAGGGAGAATTTCGTCAGCACGACGGCGTGATGACGATGTTGATGACGTTACCGACGCAGGGCTTCGCCTAAGCACCGCTACGATATGACCGAGGTGGATTATGGTGGAGGGGGGCACCATAATCACACATGTATTATGTTTCCGGTTAATACAATTCTAGCATGAATAATAAACATTTATCATGATATGAGGAAATAAATAATAACTTTATTATTGCCTCTAGGGCATATTTCCTTCAGTCTCCCACTTGTACTAGAGTCAATAATCTAGATTACACAGTAATGATTCTAACACCCATGGAGTCTTGGTGCTGATCATGTTTTGCTCGTGGAAGAGGCTTAGTCAACGGGTCTGCAACATTCAGATCCGTATGTGTCTTCCAAATCTCTATGTCTCCCACCTGGACTTGATCCCGGATGGAATTGAAGCGTCTCTTGATGTGCTTGGTTCTCTTGTGAAATCTGGATTCCTTTGCCAAGGCAATTGTACCAGTATTGTCACAAAAGATTTTCATTGGACCCGATGCACTAGGTATGACACCTAGATCGGATATGAACTCCTTCATCCAGACTCCTTCATTTGCTGCTTTCGAAGCAGCTATGTACTCCGCTTCACACGTAGATCCCGCCATGACGCTTTGTTTAGAACTGCACTAACTGACAGCTCCACCGTTCAATATAAAAACGTATCCGGTTTGCGATTTAGAATTGTACGGATTAGTGTCAAAGCTTTGCATCGACGTAACTATTTACGACGAGCTCTTTGTCACCTCCATAAACGAGAAACATATCCTTAGTCCTTTTCAGGTATTTCAGGATGTTCTTGACCGCTGTCCAATGATCCACTCCTGGATTACTTTGGTACCTCCCTGCTAAGCTAATAGCAAGGCACACATCAGGTCTGGTACACAGCATTGCATACATGATAGAGCCTATGGCTGAAGCATAGGGAATACTTTTCATTTTCTCTCTATCTTCTGCAGTGGTCGGGCATTGAGTCGGACTCAACTTCACACCTTGTAACACAGGCAAGAACCCTTTCTTTGCTTGATCCATTTTGAACTTTTTCAAAACTTTGTCAAGGTATGTGCTTTGTGAAAGTCCAATTAAGCGTCTTGATCTATCTCTATAGATCTTGATGCCTAATATGTAAGCAGCTTCACCGAGGTCTTTCATTGAAAAACTTTTATTCAAGTATCCTTTTATGCTATCCATAAATTCGATATCATTTCCTATCTACAATATGTCATCCACATATAATATTAGAAATGCTAAAGAGCTCCCACTCACTTTCTTGTAAATACAGGCTTCTCCAAAAGTCTGTATAAAACCATATGCTTTGATCACACTATCAAAATGTTTATTCCAACTCCGAGAGGCTTGCACCAGTCCATAAATGGATCGCTGGAGCTTGCACACTTTATTAGCTCCCTTTGGATCGACAAAACCTTCTAGTTGCATCATATACAACTCTTCTTCCAGAAATCCATTCAGGAATGCAGTTTTGACATCCATTTGCCAAATTTCATAATCATAAAATGCGGCAATTGCTAACATGATTCGGACAGACTTAAGCATCGCTACGGGTGAAAAGTCTCATCGTAGTCAACCCCTTGAACTTGTCGAAAACCTTTCGCAACAAGTCGAGCTTTGAAGACAGTAACATTACCGTCAGCGTCAGTCTTCTTATTGAAGATCCATTTATTCTCTATGGCTTGCCGATCATCGGGCAAGTCAACCAAAATCCACACTTTGTTCTCATACATGGATCCCATCTCAGATTTCATGGCCTCAAGCCATTTTGCGGAATCTGGGCTCACCATCCCTTCTTCATAGTTCGTAGGTTCGCCTTGGTCAAGTAACATGACCTCCAGAATAGGATTACCGTACCACTCTGGTGCGGATCTTATTCTGGTTGACCTATGCGGTTCAGTAGTAGCTTGATCGGAAGTTTCATGATCAACATCATTAGCTTCCTCACTAATTGGTGTAGGTGTCACAGGAACCGGTTTCTGTGATGTACTACTTTCCAATAAGGGAGCAGGTACAGTTACCTCATCAAGTTCTACTTTCACTAGTAGAAAACGGAGTTTTATCACTGGTTCGTAAGGGCCTTTAGTGCCGGTTCGGCAACCGGCACTAAAGAGTGGGGACTAAAGGTCCCCCCTTTAGTACCGGTTCGGTACGAACCGACGCTAACGTGCCACCACGTGGCACGAGCCAGACCCGGGTGCATGTAGGACATTAGTACCGGTTGGTAACACCAACCGGTACTAAATGTTTGGGGGTGTTTTGGTTTTAATTTTTATTTTTCCTTTAATTTTGTGTTTTCAATTTAATTTAGTGATTGTTTTACATTATAATGAGTTGTTAAATCATTAGGTAAAAGTACCGCAGATTAGTTTCGACTGGATGCATGTGGATCCTAGCTAAGTGATCAAGTATATGCCATATCCATATTACTTGATGACAAGTAATATGGATATGGCATGTACTTGATCACTTAGCTAGGATCCATCCAGTTGAAACTAATCTGCGGTTTCTTTCATAAATGATGTAATAACTCATCATCATCATATTAATATAAAAACTCTTGCATCATATCATCACCAACAACAGTATACTAGCTAGCTAAAAATCATCATAGTCGTCATTACCACTATTTAATCATCATAGTCATTACCGCTATCTACTCACCACCAACACTAGCGTAAAGAAGAAACATTCACTTGTACCAGAAGCAAAGATATCATCGAGTTCAACATGGTCATGATATTATAAGCGTTCATAACACCACAAAAGCAAATCACTCTTTGAGATTAAGTTCAGGACGAAGAACACAGACACGCATGAGAGGACACCAAGTACTAAGAGCATGAATTAGCTAAATCACTCTTGCTGCTCTCTCTCAGGTAAAATAGCATAGAACATGTATAGCTCTCCTGATTCATCATATTGGAGCATGCAGATGAACCTGTCTCCTAATCATGGGCCGCGCTTCTGATTGCTGCCCCCTAGTACTTCTCTGCGACCGTTAACAATTTTGCTCCAATCTTTCACTATTAAGCATTCATCGCTTTCAGAAATCCTGAATGCACTCATGTGCAATGTAGGATATCTTGGCCGTAAGCTAACAATTGACATGCGACCTTTAGTCTCGATCCACTGAGGCACAACTGTCATCGGGAGTCCCTGTTGAAGAACATCGTATAGTAATTAATATACTTAGCAATGAAAGTTTAGCTTGAAAAATAATGTATGCAAAAGATGCACTGAGGACTAATAGTAAAAATCTTACGATCTTTCCTAAATACATTTGACCGTAGTTCAATACGATCACTATTGGTCGCACGTTTTGAGTACTAAGATTTTCAAATTCAGGAAAATAATTTCTCTTGACAGCATCAAGATCCTCAAGCCATGAAACATAATGACTTATCTCCTCGCAGTTTAGTTCAGCCCCGGGGCAGTGGACAGTCCTGTCTACCAAGCGCCGGACATGTTTGCTTGAATGGAAATAAACTGTCAATAGAAAATAGTTGTCAACTATTTTTGAATAAACAATATCGAAGACATAATTAAATATGGTTGAGAAAATAGTTTACCTTCAATATCATCTTCTGGACGAATATCAAAGGTAATAACCATATCAGGCTCAAATGCATAAGCCTTGCATAGTGCTTGCCAAGTTTTGCATTCAAAATAGGTGTATGTGTCTGCATTGTATAATTTGACGTTGAAAGTATAACCATGCTCGGTCTTCAGGTAAACTCTCTTTACCTCCATAGTTTTGTTAGGACTGAAACCTATCTTATCCAAGACAAAAATTCTTGCATGGCAGGGGATACGCTAATAGAATAGTGAAAATTTAAAATTATAAGTTGAAGCAAATGAAGCATAAGTCATACTTAATTACGAAAGAAGACTTGTCGTTGTGACTTACTGTATCCACTTCGAAGGTCTCATCCAGCTTGATGCTGAAGCGCCTATCATCAACTAGGAAATTTCTGTCGCACATGCCACGCTGGTCTTCGCAGTATTCGCACATAATGAAATCGTTTTCGTCGTCAGACGACATTTCCTATGTTCATAGTTGAAACATTAATTGATAAACACTTATATTACTAGCTAGCTAGTTCTATATTAATTCAACTAGCTAGTTCTATTAATTAAACTAGTTCAATTCAACTAATTCAACTAAGCACTTACTAAAAATAAACTAGTTCAATTAATTTTCTTACTAAAAATAAAGTAGCTAGTTCTATAGATAGTAAATTTAATATATCTAATTCATCTATAACTATAAAACTATTAAAAACTAACTCATCTAACATTAATATCTAGCTAATTCTAATATTCATCTAACATTTGACATTAATTAATATCTAACATATATTTCTACCTAATTCATCTAACATTTGACATTAATCTAACATTTATATAAACTTAAAGTATATATAAAAAACTAAAAAACAAAAAACAGAAAAAATCATCAAAAAAACAGAAAAATCGTGTGTGTGTGTGTGTGACTGGGGCGCGGCGACGTCGGCGGAGGGCGGCGACGACGGCGCGGCGGGGCGGCCGGCGACGACGCGGCGGATGGCGCGCGGCAACGACGGCGCCGCGGCGGGTCGCGCGACGACGGGGGCCGGCTGGGGCGGCGGCGACGACGACGACGACAGGGACGGGCTGGGGCGCGACGGGAGTGGCGACGGGGGCGAAAAACAAACTGAAACCAACTGAAATATTTGTAAGTGCTGTTTATATAGGGGTGGCCATTAGTACCGGTTTGAGCCACCAACCAGTACTAAAGGCCTATTTTGGCCAGGCCAAGAGGCGGGAAGAGCAGGCCTTTAGTACCGATTGGTGGCTCCAACCGGTACTAAAGACCCCCCTTTAGTACCGGTTGGAGCCACCAACCGGTACTAAAGGTGGTGCGCTGCCACCCGAAGTGGAGAAAGTTTAGTCCCACCTCGCCGGGCGAAGGGCAGCCGCACTGGTTTATAAACCCAGCCGCGGCTGCTACTTTGAACTCCTCTGTAAAGCAGACTTCTGGGCCTAACTATGGCGCGCTCCCTGTGAGCCTGCTGGCCCTTGTGGGCCTGAATTTCCACGCCCGTGGTCTAGCAGGCCCATTGCGCAGTGCCCCAATAATTTTTTATATAGTTTTTTCTTTTCTTCTTTATTTATTTTCTTCTATTTATTTCTGAGTAGTTTTTTTATATAGTTTTTTTTCTTTTCTGCTTTTTTTATTTTCTTCTATTTATTTCTGAGTAGTTTTTTATATAGTTTTTTCTTTTCTGCTTTATTTATTTTCATCAGAAACCCTGATACTTCAAAAGAGATTGTCCGGTTTGTACACGAAGTGCATCCAGTTTTTGCCGTAACCCTCTCTACTTTTTTGCACATGCTATGTGGGTGAAATGATGATACCATGCCAAGTTTCAACATTTTCAGAGTTCATTTTGTAGTGATTTTCAATTTCACGGTCATTTAGCTCTCTAAACAAATCGGTAAATGACTGAAAAATAGCAAATGATGTCAGAAAGTGTTGAAAATTTAGGACGTCGCTTTGAATGGTTCGTACGGAACGCAAAAAAGTCTGGAGTTGTAATAAGTTTAAAAAAATGAAGTGCCAGTGTAACAGATGAGTTCTCGTCCAAAACTCTGATACTTCGAAAGAGATTGTCCAGTTTGTACATGAAGTGCATCCAGTTTTTGCCGTAACTCTCTCTACTTTTTTGCACATGCTATGTGGGTGAAATGATGATACCATGCCAAGTTTCGACTTTTTTAGAGTTCATTTGTAGTGCTTTCCAATTTCAGGGTCATTTAGCTCAAAACAAATCATTAAATGCATGAAAAATAGCAAATGAAGGCAGAAATGGTTGAAAGTTGATGATGTGGCTTTGAATGGTGCATACTGAACGCACAAAAAGTCTGGAGTTGTAATAAGTTTTAAAAAATGAAATACCTTTGTAACAGATGAGTTTTCGTCAGAAACCCTGATACTTCGAAAGAGATTGTCCAGTTTGTACACGAAGTGCATCCAGTTTTTGCCGTAACCCTATCTACTTTTTTGCACATGCTATGTGGGTGAAAATGACGATACCATGCCAAGTTTCGACATTTTCCGAGTTCATTTTGTAGTGATTTTCAATTTCACGGTCATTTAGCTCTCTAAACAAATCGACAAATGACTGAAAAATAGCAAATGATGTCAGAAAGTGTTGAAAATTGATGACGTCGCTTTGAATGGTGCGTACGGAACGCAAAAAAGTCTGGAGTTGTAATAAGTTTAAAAAAATGAAGTGCCAGTGTAACAGATGAGTTTTCGTCCGAAACCCTGATACTCCGAAAGAGATTGTCCAGTTTGTACACGAAGTGCATCCAGTTTTTGCCGTAACCCTCTCTACTTTTTTGCACATGCTATGGGGTGAAATGATGATACCATGCCAAGTTTCAACATTTCCAGAGTTCATTTTGTAGTGATTTTCAATTTCACAGTCATTTAGCTCTCTAACCAAATCAGTAAATGACTGAAAAATAGCAAATGATGTCAGAAAGTATTGAAAATTGATGACGTCGCTTTGAATGGTGTGTACGGAAAGCAAAAAAGTCTGAAGTTGTAATAAGTTTAAAAAAATGAAGTGCCGGTGTAACAGATGAGTTTTCGTCCGAAACCGGCCCTGATACTTCGAAAGAGATTGTCCAGTTTGTACACGAAGTGCATCCATTTTTGCCGTAACATAAGAAGTCCGGAGTTGTAATAAGTTATTAAAAAAAAGAGGTGCAATGCTCGTTAATTAGCTTATCCAGTTTTTGCCGTAACACAAGAAGTCCGGAGTTGTAATAAGTTATTAAAAATAAAAGAGAGGCGCAATGCTCGTTAATTAGCTTCAAGCCTTTCGGAATAGTGTAAACTGCACTGCACATAGCTCCGTGCAGTGTACACTATTCCTCAAGGCTTAAAGCTAAGCAACGTGCAGGTGAGCATTGCGCCTCTCCTTCATCGTCTCTGCACTCAGGGCTTATAAACCGCTCCTAGTGCCTCTCTCTTCGCGAGGTTGGACTAAAAACAGCTTACTAAGAAATTCTAGTACCTGTTCATGCCACGAACCGGTACTAAAGGTGCTCGTGGGGCCCCAGCCCGACCACAGCCTGACGCAGCCTCATTAGTACCGGTTCGTGACATGAACCGGTACTAAAGGTTGCTCACGAACCGGTACTAATGATCTCCGCCCGCCTAGCCGTTGAAACCGGCACTAATGGACACATTAGTGCTAGCTCAAATTCAAACCGGGACTAATGTGTCTCACATTTGACCCTTTTTCTACTAGTGTTTCCTCTCACTCACTTCTTTCGAGAGAAACTCCTTCTCTAAAAAGGATCCATTCTTAGTAACAAATGTCTTGCCTTCGGATCTGTGATAGAAGGTGTACCCAACAGTTTCCTTTGGGTATCCTATGAAGACACATTTCTCCGATTTGGGTTCGAGTTTTCAGGTTGAAGCTTTTTCACATAAGCATCGCAGCCCCAAACTTTAAGAAACGACAACTTTGGTTTCTTGCCAAACCACAGTTCATAAGGCGTCGTCTCAACGGATTTCGATGGTGCCCTATTTAACGTGAATGCAGCCGTCTCTAAAGCATAAGCCCAAAATGATAGCGGTAAATCAGTAAGAGACATCATAGATCGCACCATATCTAGTAAAGTACGATTACGACGTTCGAACACACCATTACGCTGTGGTGTTCCGGGTGACGTGAGTTGCGAAACTATTCCGCATTGTTTCAAATGAAGACCAAACTCGTAACTCAAATATTCTCCTCCACGATCAGATCGTAGAAACTTTATTTTCTTTTACGATGATTTCCCACTTCACTCTGAAATTCTTTGAACTTTTCAAATGTTCCAGACTTATGTTTCATTAAGTAGATATACCCATATCTGCTCAAATCATCTGTGAAGGTGAGAAAATAACGATACCCGCCGCGAGCCTCAATATTCATCAGACCACATACATCAGTATGTATGATTTCCAATAAATCTGTTGCTCGCTCCATTGTTCCGGAGAACGGCATTTTAGTCATCTTGCCCATGAGGCATGGTTCGCAAGTACCAAGTGATTCATAATCAAGTGATTCCAAAAGTCCAGCAGTATGGAGTTTCTTCATGCGCTTTACACCAATATGACCTAAACGGCAGTGCCACAAATAAGTTGCATTATCATTATCAACTCTGCATCTTTTGGCTTCAATATTATGAATATGTGTATCACTACTATCGATATTTAATATAAATAGACCACTTTCAAGGGTGCATGACCATAAAAGATATTACTCATATAAATAGAACAACCATTATTCTCTGATTTAAATGAATAATCGTCTCGCATCAAACAAGATTCAGATATAATGTTCATGCTCAACGCTGGCACCAAATAACAATTATTCAGGTCTAAAACTAATCCCGAAGGTAGATGTAGAGGTAGCGTGCCGACCGCGATCACATCGACTTTGGAACCAATTCCCACGCGCATCGTCACCTCGTCCTTAGCCAATCTTCGCTTAATCCATAGTCCCTGTTTCGAGTTGCAAATATTAGCAACAGAACCAGTATGAAATACCCAGGTGCTACTGCGAGCATTGGTAAGGTACACATCAATAACATGTATATCACATATACCTTTGTTCACCTTGCCATCCTTCTTATCCGCCAAATACTTGGGGCAGTTTCGCTTCCAGTGACCAGTCCCTTTGCAGTAGAAGCACTCAGTCTCAGGCTTAGGTCCAGACTTGGGTTTCTTCTCCTGAGCAGCAACTTGTTTCCTGTTCTTCTTGAAGTTCCCCTTCTTCTTCCCTTTACCCTTTTTCTTAAAACTGGTGGTCTTGTTGACAATCAACACTTGATGCTCCTTCTTGATTTCTACCTCCGCAACTTTTAGCACCGCGAAGAGCTCGGGAATTGTCTTATCCGTCCCTTGCATATTATAGTTCATCACAAAGCTATTGTAGCTTGGTGGCAGTGATTGAAGAATTCTATCAATGACACTATCATCCGGAAGATTAACTCCCAGTTGAATCAAGTGATTATTATACCCAGACATTTCGAGTATATGTTCACTGACAGAACTATTCTCCTCCATCTTGCAGCTGTAGAACTTATTGGAGACTTCATATCTCTCAATCCGGGCATTTGCTTGAAATATTAACTTCAATTCCTGGAACATCTCATATGCTCCATGACGTTCAAAACGTCGTTGAAGTCCCGGTTCTAAGCCGTAAAGCATGGCACACTGAACTATCGAGTAGTCATCAGCTTTGCTCTGCCAGACATTCTTAACGTCGTCAGTTGCATCTGCAGCAGGTCTGGCACCCAGCGGTGCTTCTAGGACGTAATTCTTCTGTGCAGCAATGAGGATAATCCTCAAGTTACGGACCCAGTCCGTGTAATTGCTACCATCATCTTTCAACTTTGCTTTCTCAAGGAACGCATTGAAATTCAACGGAACAACAACACGGGCCATCTATCTACAACAACATAGACAAGCAAAATACTATCAGGTACTAAGTTCATGATAAATTAAAGTTCAATTAATCATATTACTTAAGAACTCCCACTTAGATAAACATCCCTCTAGTCATCTAAGTGATCACGTGATCCAAATCAACTAAACCATGTCTGATCATCACGTGAGATGGAGTAGTTTTCAATGGTGAACATCACTATGTTGATCATATCTACTATATGATTCACGTTCGACCTTTCGGTCTCAGTGTTTCGAGGCCAGATCTTCATATGCTAGGCTCGTCAAGTTTAACCCAAGTATTTCTGCGTGTGCAAAACTGGCCTGCACCCGTTGTATGTGAACGTAGAGCTTATCACACCCAATCATCACGTGGTGTCTCGGCACGACGAACTTTGGCAACGGTGCATACTCAGGGAGAACACTTGTACCTTGAAATTTAGTGAGAGATCATCTTACAATGCTACCGTCAATCAAAGCAGAATAAGATGCATAAAGGATAAACATCACATGCAATCAATATATGTGATATGATATGGCCATCATCATCTTGTGCCTTTGATCCCCATCTCCAAAGCACCGTCATGATCACCATCGTCACCGGCGCGACACCTTGATCTCCATCGTAGCATCGTTGTCGTCTCGCCAACTATTGCTTCTACGACTATCGCTACCGCCTAGTGATAAAGTAAAGCAATTACAGGGCGATTGCATTGCATACAATAAATCGACAACCATATGGCTCCTGCCAGTTGCCGATAACTCTGTTACAAAACATGATCACCTCATACAATAAAATATAGCATCATGTATTGACCATATCACATCACAACATGCCCGGCAAAAACAAGTTAGACGTCCTCTACTTTGTTGTTGCAAGTTTCACATGGCTGCTACGGGCTGAGCAAGAACCGTTCTTACCTACGCATCAAAACCACAACGATATTTCGTCAAGTTAGTGCTGTTTTAACCTTCAACAAGGACCGGGCGTAGTCACACTCGGTTCAACTAAAGTTGGAGAGACTGACACCCGCCAGCCACCTGTGTGCAAAGCACGTCGGTAGAACCAGTCTCGCGTAAGCGTATGCGTAATGTCGGTCCGGGCCGCTTCATCCAAAAATACCGCCGAACCAAAGTATGACATGCTGGTAAGCAGTCTGACTTGTATCGCCCACAACTCACTTGTGTTCTACTCGTGCATATAACATCTACGCATAAACCTGGCTCGGATGCCACTGTTGGGGAACGTAGTAATTTCAAATTTTTCCTACGCACACGCAAGATCATGGTGATGCATAGCAACGAGAGGGGAGAGTGTGTCCACATACCCTCATAGACCGCAAGCGGAAGCGTTATGACAACGCGGTTGATGTAGTCGTACGTCTTCACGATCGACCGATCCTCAGTACCGAACGTACGGCACCTCCATGTTCAGCACACGTTCAGCTCGGTGACGTCCCGCGAACTCACGATCCAGTAGAGCTCGAGGGAGAGTTTTGTCAGCACGATGGCGTGATGACGATGTTGATGAAGTTACCGACGCAGGGCTTTGCCTAAGCACCGCTACGATATGACCGAGGTGGATTATGGTGGAGGGGGGCACCGCACACGGCTAAGAGATCAATGATCAATTGTTGTTTCTCTAAGGGGTGCCCCCTCCCTGTATATAACAGAGCTAGGGGGGAGGCGGCCGGCCAAGGAGGAGGGCGCGCCAAGGAGGGAGTCCTACTCCCACCGGGAGTAGGACTCCTCCTTTCCTAGTAGGAGTAGGAGAAGGGGAAGGAAGGGAGAGAGGGAGAGAAGGAAAGGGGGGCGCCGCCCCCCTCCTTGTCCAATTCGGACTAGAGGGGGAGGGGCGCGCGGCTGCCCTGGCGGCCCCTCCTCTTCTCCCACTAAGGCCCATTAGGCCCAATATACTCCCCGGGGGGTTCCGGTAACCCCCCGGTACTCCGGTAAATGTCCGAAACCTCCCGAAACACTTCCGGTGTCCGAACATAGTCATCCAATATATCGATCTTTACGTCTCGACCATTTCGAGACTCCTCGTCATGTCAGTGATCATATCCGGGACTCCGAACTACCTTCAGTACATCAAAACATATAAACTCATAATACTGATCGTCACAGAACTTTAAGCGTGCGGACCCTACGGGTTCGAGAACTATGTAGACATGACCGAGACACTTCTCCGGTCAATAACCAATAGACCAGGATGCTCATATTGGTTCCTACATATTCTACGAATCTTTATCGGTCAAACCGCATAACAACATATGTTGTTCCCTTTGTCATCGGTATGTTACTTGCCCGAGATTCGATCGTCGGTATCTCAATACCTAGCTCAATCTCGTTATCGGCAAGTCTCTTTACTCATTCCGTAATGCATCATCCCGCAACTAACTCATTAGTCACATTGCTTGCAAGGCTTATAGTGATGTGCACTACCGAGAGGGCCCAGAGATACCTCTCTGACAATCGGAGTGACAAATCCTAATCTCGATCTATGCCAACTCAACAAGTACCATCGGAGACACCTGTAGAGCACCTTTATAATCACCCAGTTACGTTGTGACGTTTGGTAGAACACAAAGTGTTCCTTCGGCAATCGGGAGTTGCATAATCTCATAGTCATAGGAACATGTATAAGTCATGGAGAAAGCAATAGCAGCAAACTAAACGATCAAGTGCTAAGCTAACGAAATGGGTCAAGTCAATCACATCATTCTCCTAATGATGTGATCCCATTAATCAAATGAAAACTCATGTCTATGGTTAGGAAACTCAACCATCTTTGATTAACGAGCTAGTCAAGTAGAGGCATACTAGTGACACTATGTTTGTCTATGTATTCACACATGTATTATGTTTCCGATTAATACAATTCTAGCATGAATAATAAACATTTATCATGATATGAGGAAATAAATAATAACTTTATTATTGCCTCTAGGGCATATTTCCTTCATCATCTTGGTGTGGAAGTCGTCGGCAGGCGGACGTCGCGGATCTTGGCAGAGCAAGCAGGAGCCCGGTGGCCGTCCGTGGTTGGGTTCTGCCTGCAATGCTCAGCTGAAGCATTGTACTCATCGGCCGGCGGCATGGTCAGGCGCTGCTGGGAGGTGGCTGAAGGAAATATGCCCTAGAGGCAATAATAAAGTATTATATATTTCCTTATATCATGATAAATGTTTATTATTCATGCTAGAATTGTATTAACCGAAAACATAATACATGTGTGAATACATAGACAAACAGAGTGTCACTAGTATGCCTCTACTTGACTAGCTCGTGAATCAAAGATGGTTATGTTTCCTAGCCATATACATAAGTTGTCATTTGATTAACGAGATCACCTCATTAGGAGAATGACGTGATTGACTTGACCCATTCCGTTAGCTTAGCACTCGATCGTTTAGTATGTTGCTATTGCTTTCTTCATGACTTATACATGTTCCTATGACCATGAGATTATGCAACTCCCGTTTACCGGAGGAACACTTTGTGTGCTACCAAACGTCACAACGTAACTGGGTGATTATAAAGGAGCATTTCAGGTGTCTCCGAAGGTACTTGTTGGGTTGGCGTATTTCGAGATTAGGATTTATCACTCCGATTGTCGGAGAGGTATCTCTGGGCCCTCTCGGTAATGCACATCACTTAAGCCTTGCAAGCATTGCAACTAATGAGTTCGTTGCGGGATGATGTATTACAGTACGAGTAAAGAGACTTGCCGGTAACGAGATTGAACTAGGTATTGAGATACCGACGATCGAATCTCGGGCAAGTAATATACCGATGACAAAGGGAACAACGTATGTTGTTATGCGGTTTGACCGATAAAGATCTTCGTAGAATATGTGGGAGCCAATATGGCATCCAGGTCCCGCTATTGGTTATTGACCGGAGACGTGTCTCGGTCATGTCTACATAGTTCTCGAACCCGTAGGGTCCGCACGCTTAACGTTACGATGACAGTTTTATTATGAGTTTATGAGTTTTGATGTACCGAAGGAGTTCGGAGTCCCGGATGAGATCGGGGACATGACGAGGAGTCTCGAAATGGTCAAGAGGTAAAGATCAATATGTTGGACGACTATATTCGGACATCGGAAAGGTTCCGAGTGATTCGGGTATTTTTTGGAGTACCGGAGAGTTACGGGAATTCGTATTGGGCCTTAATGGGCCATACGGGAAAGGAGAGAAAGGCCCCAAAGGGTGGCCGCACCCCTCCCCATGGACTAGTCTGAATTGGACTAGGGAGGGGGGCGCCCCCTTCCTTCCTTCTCCTTCTCCTTTCCCTTTCCTTCTCTCCTACTCCTTCTACTTGGAAGGGCTCCTAGTTCTACTAGGAAAGGGGCAATCCTACTCCCGGTGGGAGTAGGACTACCCTAGGGCGCGCCATAGAGAGGGCCGGCCCTCCCCTCCTCCACTCCTTTATATACGAGGGCAGGGGGCACCCCATAGACACAACAATTGATCCTTGACATCTCTTAGCCGTGTGCGGTGCCCCCCTCCACCATATTCCACCTCGATAATATTGTAGCGGTGCTTAGGCGAAGCCCTGCGTCGGTAGAACATCAACATCGTCACCACGCCGTCGTGCTGACGAAACTCTCCCTCAACACTCGGCTGGATCGGAGTTCGAGGGACGTCATCGGGCTGAACGTGTGCTGAACTCGGAGGTGCCGTGCGTTCGGTACTTGATCGGTCGGATCGTGAAGATGTACGACTACATCAACCGCGTTGTGCTAACGCTTCCGCTTTCGGTCTACGAGGGTATGTGGACAACACTCTCCCCTCTCGTTGCTATGCATCACCATGATCTTGCGTGTGCGTAGGAATTTTTTTGAAATTACTCGTTCCCCAACAGTGGTATCAGAGCCAGGTTTTATGCGTAGATGTCATATGCACGAGTAGAACACAAGTGAGTTGTGGGCGATATAAGTCATACTGCTTACCAGCATGTCATACTTTGGTTCGGCGGTATTGTTGGATGAAGCGGCCCGGACCGACATTACGCGTACGCTTACACGAGACTGGTTCTACCGACGTGCTTTACACACAGGTGGCTGACGGGTGTCAGTTTCTCCAACTTTAGTTGAACCGAGTGTGGCTACGCCCGGTCCTTGCGAAGGTTAAAACAACACCAACTTGACAAACTATCGTTGTGGTTTTGATGCGTAGGTAAGAACGGTTCTTGCTAAGCCCAGTAGCAGCCACGTAAAACTTGCAACAACAAAGTAGAGGACGTCTAACTTGTTTTTGCAGGGCATGTTGTGATGTGATATGGTCAAGACATGATGCTAAATTTATTGTATGAGATGATCATGTTTTGTTACCGAGTTATCGGCAACCGGAAGGATCCATATGGTTGTCGCTTTATTGTATGCAATGCAATCGCCCTGTAATGCTTTACTTTATCACTAAGCGGTAGCGATAGTCGTAGAAGCATAAGATTGGCGAGACGACAACGATGCTACGATGGAGATCAAGATGTCACGCCGGTGACGATGGTGATCACGACGGTGCTTCGGAGATGGAGATCACAAGCACAAGATGATGATGGCCATATCATATCACTTATATTGATTGCATGTGATGTTTATCCTTTATGCATCTTATCTTGCTTTGATTGACGGTAGCATTTTAAGATGATCTCTCACTAATTATCAAGAAGTGTTCTCCCTGAGTATGCACCGTTGCAAAAGTTCTTCGTGCTGAGACACCACGTGATGATCGGGTGTGATAGGCTCTACGTTCAAATACAACGGGTGCAAAACAGTTGCACACGCGGAATACTCAGGTTAAACTTGACGAGCCTAGCATATACAGATATGGCCTCGGAACACGGAGACCGAAAGGTCGAGCGTGAATCATATAGTAGATATGATCAACATAGTGATGTTCACCATTGAAACTACTCCATCTCACGTGATGATCGGACATGGTTTAGTTGATATGGATCACGTGATCACTTAGAGGATTAGAGGGATGTCTATCTAAGTGGGAGTTCTTAAGTAATATGATTAATTGAACTTAAATTTATCATGAACTTAGTCTTGGTAGTATTTTGCAAATTATGTTGTAGATCAATAGCTCGCGTTGTTGCTTTCATATGTTAATTTTTGATATGTTCCTAGAGAACTGTGTTGAAAGATGTTAGTAGCAATGATGCGGATTGGATCCGTGATCTGAGGATTGTCCTCATTGCTGCGCAGAAGAATTATGTCCTTGATGCACCGCTAGGTGACGGACCTATTGCAGGAGCATATGCAGACGTTGTGAACGTTTGGCTAGCTCAATATGATGACTACTTGATAGTTTAGTGCACCATGATTAACGGCTTAGAATCGGGACTTCAACGACGTTTTGAACGTCATGGACCATATGAGATATTCCAGGAGTTGAAGTTAATATTTCAAGCATATACCCGAGTTGAGAGATATGAAGTCTCCAACATGTTCTATAGCTAAAAGATGGAGGAGAATTGCTCAACTGGTGAGCATGTGCTCAGATTGTCTGGGTACTACAATCACTTGAATCGAGTGGGAGTTAATCTTCCAGATAAGATAGTGATTGACAGAGTTCTCTAGTCACCATCACCAAGTTACTAGAACTTCCTGATGAACTATAATATGCAAGGGATAACGGAAAAGATTCCCAAGCTCTTCGTGATGCTGAAATCGACGAAGGTAGAAATCAAGAAAAGCATCAAGTGTTGATGATTGACAAGACCACTAGTTTCAAGAAAAGGGCAAAGGGAAGAAGGGGAGCTTCAAGAAGAATGGCAAGCAAGTTGCTGCTCAAGTGAAGAAGCCCAAGTCTGGACCTAAGCCTGAGACTAAGTGCTTCTACTGCAAAGGGACTGGTCACTGGAAGCGGAACTACCCCAAGTATCTGGCGGATAAGAAGGATGGCAAAGTGAACAAGCTATATTTGATATACATGATATTGATGTGTACTTTACTAGTGTTTATAGCAACCCCTCAGTATTTGATACTAGTTCAGTTGCTAAGATTAGTAACTCGAATCGGGAGTTGCAGAATGAACAGAGACTAGTTAAGGGTGAAGTGACGATGTGTGTTGGAAGTGGTTCCAAGATTAATATGATCATCATCGCACACTCCCTATATTTTCGGGATTAGTGTTGAACCTAAATAAGTGTTACTTGGTGTTTACGTTGAGCATGAATATGATTTGATCATGTTTATTGCACTACGGTTATTCATTTAAGTTAGAGAATAATTGTTGTTCTGTTTACATGAATAAAACCTTTTATGGTCATACACACCAACGAAAATGGTTTGTTGGATCTCGATCGTAGTGATACACATATTCATAATATTGAAGCCAAAACATGCAAAGTTAATAATGATAGTGCAAATTATTTGTGGCACTGCCGTTTAGGTCATATTGGTGTAAAGCGCATGAAGAAAATCCATGCTGATGGGCTTTTGGAATCACTTGATTATGAATCATTTGATGCTTGCGAACCATGCCTCATTGGCAAGATGACTAAGACTCCGTTCTTTGGAACAATGGAGCGAGCAACAGACTTGTTGGGAATAATACATACTGATGTATGCAGTCCCATGAGTGTTGAGGCTCGCGGCGGGTATCGCTATTTTCTGACCTTCACAGATGATTTGAGCAGATATGGGTATATCTACTTGATGAAACACAAGTCTAAAACATTTGAAACGTTCAAAATTTCAGAAGTGAAGTGGAGAATCTTCGTAACAAGAAAATTAAGTTTCTACGATCTGATCGCAGAGGCGAATATTTGAGTTACGAGTTTGGTCTTCAGTTAAAACAATGCGGAATAGTTTCGCAACTCACGCCACCCGGAACACCACAGCGTAATGGTGTGTCTGAACGTCGTAATCGTACTTTACTAGATAGTGCAATCTATGATGTCTCTTACCGATTTACCACTATCGTTTTGGGGTTATGCATTAGAGACAGCTACATTCACGTTAAATAGGGCACCGTCTAAATCCGTGGAGACGACACCGTATGAACTGTGGTTTGGCGAGAAACCTAAGCTGTCGTTTCTTAAAGTTTGGGGTTGCGATGCTTATAAGAAAAGTTTCATCCTAATAAGCTCAAACTCAAATCGGAGAAATGTGTCTTCATAGGATACCCAAAGGAGACAGTTGGGTACACCTTCTATCACAGATCCGAAGGCAAGATCTTTGTTGCTAAGAATGGATCCTTTTTAGAGAAGGAGTTTCTCTCGAAAGAAGTGAGTGGGAGGAAAGTAGAACTTGATGAGGTAATTGTACCTGCTCCCTTATTGGAAAGTAGTTCATCACAAAAATCTGTTCCTGTGATTCATACACCAATTAGTGAGGAAGCTAATGATGATGATCATGTAACTTCAGATCAAGTCACTACCGAACCTCCTAGGTCAACCAGAGTAAGATCCGCACCAGAGTGGTACGGTAATCCTGTTCTGGAGGTCATGTTACTTGACCATGACGAACCTACGAACTATGAGGAAGCGATGATGAGCCCAGATTCCGCGAAATGGCTTGAGGCCATGAAATCTGAGATGGGATCCATGTATGAGAACAAAGTGTGGACTTTGGTTGACTTGCCCGATGATCGGCAAGCCATTGAGAATAAATGGATCTTCAAGAGGAAGACGGACGCTGATAGTAGTGTTACTATCTACAAAGCTCGAATTGTCGCAAAAAGGTTTTCGACAAGTTCAAGGTGTTGACTACGATGAGATTTCCTCACTCGTAGCGATGCTTAAATCTGTCCGAATCATGTTAGCAAATTGCCGCATTTTATGAAATCTGGCAAATGGATAAACAAAATTGCATTCCTTAATGGATTTATTAAAGAAGAGTTGTATATGATACAACCAGAAGGTTTTGTCAATCCTAAAGGTGCTAACAAAATATGCAAGCTCCAGCGATCCATCTATGGACTGGTGCAAGCATCTCAGAGTTGGAATATACGCTTTGATGAGTTGATCAAAGCATATAGTTTTATACAGACTTGCGGTGAAGCCTGTATTTACAAGAAAGTGAGTGGGAGTACTACAGCATTTCTGATAAGTATATGTGAATGACATATTGTCGATCGGAAATAATGTAGAATTATTCTGCAAAGCATAAAGGAGTGTTTGAAAGGAGTTTTTTTTAAAGAAAGACCTCGGTGAAGCTGCTTACATATTGAGCATCAAGATCTATATAGATCAAGACGCTTGATAAGTTTTTTCAATGAGTACATACCTTGACAAGATTTTGAAGTAGTTCAAAATGGAACAGTCAAAGAAAGAGTTTCTTGCCTGTGTTACAAGGTGTGAAATTGAGTAAGACTCAAAGCCCGACCACGGCAGAAAATAGAAAAGAATGAAAGTCATTCCCTATGCATCAGTCATAGGTTCTATAAAAGTATGCCATGCTATGGACCAGACCTATTGTATACTCCGCCCTGGTTTGGCAAGGGAGTACAATAGTGATCTAGAAGTAGATCACTGGACATTGGTCAAAATTATCCTTAGTGGTATAAGGATATGTTTCTCGATTATGGAGGTGACAAAAGGTTCGTCGTAAAGGGTTACGTCGATACAAGTTTTGGCACTGATCCAGATGACTCTAAGTCTTAATATGGATACATATTGAAAGTGGGAGCAATTAGCTAGAGTAGCTCCGTGCAGAGCATTGTAGACATAGTATATTTGCAAAATACATATGGCTCTGAATGTGACAGACCCGTTGACTAAACTTCTCTCACGAGCAAAACATGATCATACCTTAGTACTCTTTGGGTGTTAATCACATAGCGATGTGAACTAGATTATTGACTCTAGTAAACCCTTTGGGTGTTGATCACATGACGATGTGAACTATGGGTATTAATCACATACAGATGTGAATATTGGTGTTAAATCACATGGCGATGTGAACTAGATTATTGACTCTAGTGCAAGTGGGAGACTGAAGGAAATATGCCCTAGAGGCAATAATAAAGTTATTATTTATTTCCTTATATCATGATAAATGTTTATTATTCATGCCAGAATTGTATTAACCGGAAACATAATACATGTGTGAATACATAGACAAACAGAGTGTCACTAGTATGCCTCTACTTGACTAGCTCGTGAATCAAAGATGGTTAAGTTTCCTAACCATAGACATGAGTTGTCATTTGATTAACGGGATCACATCATTAGGAGAATGATGTGATTGACTTGACCCGTTCCGTTAGCTTAGCACTTGACCGTTTAGTATGTTGCTATTGCTTTCTTCATGACTTATACGTGTTCCTATGACTATGAGATTATGCAACTCCCGTTTACCGGAGGAACACTTTGTGTGCTACCAAACGTCACAACGTAACTGGGTGATTATAAAGGAGCATTTCAGGTGTCTCCAAAGGTACTTGTTGGGTTGGCGTATTTCGAGATTAGGATTTATCACTCTGGTTGTCGGAGAGGTATCTCTGGGCCCTCTCGGTAATGCACATCACTTAAGCTTTGCAAGCATTGCAACTAATGAGTTGGTTGCGGGATGATGTATTACAGTACGAGTAAAGAGACTTGCCGGTAACGAGATTGAACTAGGTATTGAGATACCGACGATCGAATCTCGGGCAAGTAACATACCGATGACAAAGGGAACAACGTATGTTGTTATGCGGTTTGACCGATAAAGATCTTCGTAGAATATGTGGGAGCCAATATGGGCATCCAGGTCCCGCTATTGGTTATTGACCGGAGACGTGTCTCGGTCATGTCTACATAGTTCTCGAACCCGTAGGGTCCGCACGCTTAACATTACGATGATAGTTTTATTATGAGTTTATGAGTTTTGATGTACCGAAGGAGTTCGGAGTCCCGGATGAGATCGGGGACATGACGAGGAGTCCCGAAATGGTCGAGGCGTAAAGATCGATATATTGGACGACTATATTCGGACATCGGAAAGATTCCGAGTGATTCGGGTATTTTTTGGAGTACCGGAGAGTTACGGGAATTCGTATTGGGCCTTAATGGGCCATACGGGAAAGGAGAGAAAGGCCCCAAAGGGTGGCCGCACCCCTCCCCATGGACTAGTCCGAATTGGACTAGGGAGGGGGGGCGCCCCCTTCCTTCCTTCTCCTTCTCCCTTCCCTTTCTTTCTCTCCTACTCCTTCTACTTGGAAGGGCTCCTAGTCCTACTAGGAAAGGGGGAATCCTACTCCCGGTGGGAGTATGACTCCCCTAGGGTGCGCCATAGAGAGGGCCGGCCCTCCCCTCCTCCACTCCTTTATATACGGGGGCAGGGGGCACCCCATAGACACAACAATTGATCCTTGAGATCTCTTAGCCATGTGCGGTGCCCCCCTCCACAATATTCCACCTCGATAATACTGTAGCGGTGCTTAGGCGAAGCCCTGCGTCGGTAGAACATCAACATCGTCACCACGCCGTCGTGCTGACGAAACTCTCCCTCAACACTCGGCTGGATCGGAGTTCGAGGGACGTCATCGGGCTGAACGTGTGCTGAACTCGGAGGTGCCATGCGTTCGGTACTTGATCGGTCGGATCGTGAAGACGTACGACTACATCAACCGCGTTGTGCTAACGCTTCCGTTTTCGGTCTACGAGGGTACGTGGACAACACTCTCCCCTCTCGTTGCTATGCATCACCATGATCTTGCGTGTGCGTAGGAATTTTTTTGAAATTACTACGTTCCCCAACAGTGGCCACCGGCTCCTTCGAGGGAGGAGGAACGGGCGGGAGTGGGGATGGACGTAGGAGGAGGATGACGAGATGCCAGACGTTGCAGCATCCAAAGGGTATATAACCCAATAAAAGACCGAGATGTGATTCGCTTTTTGAGTATTAGTTTCTTTTATTTGGTGCCCCTCCAATTGTAGAAGTAGGAGCCGTACAATCTATCTAGTAGTGTGCCATGGCACGGTACTCCGCTTCGGCAGTGGAAGGAGCAACTGTCTATTGCTTTTATCTCATCTATGGTAGTGTCTTGTCTCATAAAATAGATAAGCCGTAGGAGACATCCATGTCGGCTATTCTTCTTCTTCTTTCTCCTTTATTTTCTCTTCCACATCAACTATAACCGGTTGTCTCCCCTAAACATTACCTCATGCCATGTCATCATTTACAGTGGCCCCACTGTCAGTTTCCTGTCAAAGCACGCTCAACTGAGCTTTTGATGTTTTCGGCGAAACAATTACCTAGGAAACGTTGATTTTTTTTCAAATTGCTAGTCAAACAATGATTTTTGAGAAAACACACTATTGTGATGGTTTTAGGCAATTTACTTGTTTTACTATACACTTATTCATAACTGAACCCTGAACTTCTAATTCCTGAAATCAACTCCATATATTCAAACTTGACCAGATGGGCCAGCACAACACGACACGACACGGCTAGGCACGCTAAGTACACATGCTGTGCCGAGAGGGTACGTTGGCACATTAGCCACAAAGTGGCCCATCGAGGCATGCTACATTTGTTCCGTGCGTGGACGCGTTGCACGCAACGCCTAGGGCGTGTTTGGTTGCAGTTTGCAACAGTAGTTGCATTGCATGTCCATCTCTAGCCAGCCTGGTTGCTGAAAAACAGCCTCATATGCAGCAGATGCAACCTGTTTGGTTGCCTACATCGCATCGAGAGGCACTTACCCCCTTGCTGTTTGGTTGCCCGCATTTGTGCTTAGGGTGTGAGCAGATGCAAACTTCAGCTATTTGGTTGCAAACAACGTTTGTGTTCTGCTCACCCCATTCAAATGTGGTGTCCTTACCACCACACATGATCAGCACAACAGCAACATCAAACAAAGAAAGCAATGTAATGACAACAAACTTAACACAGCAAACTACTTAACTAGATAGCATAAGTCTAGATTAAGAGCAGGGGCATCCTCCTTCCCTGCTGTGCCAGGGTGCTGCCCCTGGCCAAAATATGAACAAGTTCCCAGCACAAGTCTCGCCACACACCCTTAAAGTTCTCCACTAACACCTGACTTAACTTAACTACATAGCCTGCTCGATGCCACCAAGGCAGTTGTGCCTGCTGCAACAATACCTGCACATCACCGACGAGTCGTGGTTGTAGATCTGAACCTTCAGTTCGAGTCCGGAGATGCGCACAACGACGAGGTCGCCGGGGACAATGCGGTGGCGGCGGCAGAAGTAGTTCCACCCCCGGCCAAGCACCATGTGGCCCTCGAAGTTCTGGACCTGCACCCAGAACACGCACCGCTTGTTGGCCGAGAGCCTGACCACGCACGGGAGTCGCTTGATCACCAGCCAGGTGTTCATCACCTCCACGAACTTGGGAGGGACGACGAGCATGGCGAGGTCCTCGTTGTCCTTGATCTGCTGGTAGAATCTCATCGGCTCCATGGCTCCCTCCTCGTGGCCCTGCCTCGGAGATCGCCCCCCTTGAACGAGGCACGCTCATGAAGGCGATCCTGCCAGGCAGGTCCACTGTCCTGAGCCACCTGTTCGTGGGGATGAAATCCTCGGCGCGCTCAGCTCCGGCCACGACCTGAGCTCCTCCACCCGCCACATCCCAGTCAGTCTTCAGTATCTTGTCAGGCAACATGACAAGTATTAGTATCAAACAAAGCAAGCAAGCAAGCAAGCAAACAAGCAAGCAAGCAAATGCCACTGATCAGTGGCACTGATCAGTGGACTTGCCCAACAGCAAGTGCCACTGATCAGTGATGAATGCTAGAATGCCCAACAACAAGTACCACTGATCAGTGCCACTGATCAGTGGCATGTGCTCATGGCCAAATGCCAATGATCAGTGGCACTTTCTGTTGGGCAAGAGTACTAATCTACTTGCTGTAGTACAAATAGCACTGATCAATGACACTGATCAGTGACTTGCCCAATAGCAAGTGCCATTGATAAGTGCCATTTTGCCCAACAGCAAGTGCCATTGATAAGTCACTGATCAATGACACTTGTTGTTGGGCAAGTCACTGATCAGTGGCATCTTCTTTGCTGCAACTGCAACTGGCACTGATCACTGCACTATCCTAAACAAGGAAACATCTAAAAATAGCAACAGCAAGTGCCAATAGCACCCATGTGCAGCCATGCAGA
Source organism: Triticum aestivum (assembly GCF_018294505.1). Taxonomy (NCBI): domain Eukaryota; kingdom Viridiplantae; phylum Streptophyta; class Magnoliopsida; order Poales; family Poaceae; genus Triticum; species Triticum aestivum. The sequence goes on from NC_057796.1 coordinate 496,094,460, forward strand.
TTTGGGACCATCCTAAAATGGTCCTACTACATGCACGTATAACATCCGCTCATGGCACAAACCCTAGCTTCAACATGCAACATGAAACAAGGACATGATCCTAACATGAACATGCCATCAGTCAACATGATTCTAGCATTCATCACTCAACATGAACATGATTCTAGCATGAACACAGCTACTAGCATGTAGCACAAATCTAGCATGTAGTAGGACTCGGACTAGCATGATTCTAGGATTCTAGCATGAACATGAATCTAGCATGTAACACAGCTACTAGCATTCTAGCATGAACACAAGCAATAGCACACGCACTATACAAAACAAGAACAGATCAGTCCGATTGGATTCGATTGGGATCGCATCCAATCGGATCTGCTAGAATCCTATCAATCCGACATTAACCGCTAATCTACATCTAGGAGCAAGATTTGAGGGGATTTGACTCACCGGAGCACGCGCAGCCGCGACGAACCGAGGCCGGGGTGAAAACCTCGGCGGGAACGATAGATGTGGCGGAGCAGAGGACGAGCCGGCCCCGGCGACGGCCTGCGGCATCGGCCCCGTGCTGAACGCCACGCCGGAGGTCGAGAAGGACGGCCCGCCGACCGGAGAAAACCCTTGTACGGGGGTCAAGAAAACCCCCGAGACCAATGGTGTCCTGAGAAGGGGGAGCCCAGGACCAGGAGGTCCGGAATCGGCGGCGGAGCAGGAGCGGCCGGCACCGCATTGGCCGGTGCTCGTGGAGGAGGCCGACAGCAGATGGGGGACGGCGCCCGCAGCGCCGATGCCAGGTCGCGGCCCGAGTTCTGGAGCCCGGCCAGCCAGCGCTCCTGGATGCTGGCGATGCGCTGGTCGACCGGGGTCAGAGGGAGGCGCGGCGATGGGCGTGGCGGAGCCACCGGAGCAGAGGAGAGGAGAGGGAGGGGCGGTGAGGGAGAGAGAGGGAGCGGTGGGAACAGTGCGCCTGGGCGGTGACAGGAGAGTGGGGGGCGAGTAATGAGACGTCGTCGCCGTCTCCCGCGCTGCCCGAGGCGTGCAACTGCCCCGCACGTGCGGCCGCGTTGGGCCAGGCTCACGAGGAACTGCCGATTCGGCAGTTTTCGCCGGGCCAGGCTGCGGGCTGCTTTGAGGTTCGTGCAAGCCTCAAACCACATGCAGCCCAGCCAACCAAACAGGCCGCGCACATCCCGCGCGGGCCTGGTTAGGCTGCATGCGGGCAACCAAACACGCCCCTGGTGAGTGCCGGAAGCGTTGGACACCAGGCGCGACTCCCTTCTTTTCTACTCGTAGGTAGCACACTAGACACTAGTACGTTTATTACCTCTAAAATATTTTGTATTTCAGATTTTTTTGGGAAAAAAGAGAATAAGTACAGGAAAAAAAATGTGGCAAAGTGTCATCATGTGGGACAAATATTGAGCTTTATTAGTGGGTAGTGGCTGCCTTTCACAGCAAATCCTATTCGCCGCTCGCTGCGGCGAACTGTCGAGGAATCGCACAGAGCAGCGCAACGAGCGACAGACATGGGCCGGCCCACTTATATATAGTGCGTCCAACTGGTTTTAAGAACCTTCTAGAAGGTTCCCTGAACCGGGTTTTTTCCTGTATCGTTTTTTCTGGTTCTTGTCGGATTTTTATTGTTTTTTATTTCTCTTTTTTTCGTTTTTTCTTTTCTGTTTCTTTTTTCAGTTTCTGTTTCTTTTCTTTATGTTTTTTTTCAAAATTTCACAACTTTGCCAAATTTGTTCGTAAATTTAAGAAAAAATGTTTGTTTTTTTAATCTTTGTTTGTGAGTTTCAATAAATGTTCCTATTTCAAAATTTCTTCGTAATTTTCTCAAAAATGTTCTTGTTTGAAAATTTTGTTCGTGAGTTTCATAAAATGTTCCCGTTTCCAAAAAAAATTCACACTTCAAATTTTGTTTAGGAGTTTCAAAAAATTTGTTCACACATTTTAAATTTTGTTCGGGAGTTTCAAAAAACTATGTCCGTTTTCAATTTTTTTTGTAAATTTATAAAATATTGGAATTCCAAATTTGTTATCTTGTTTGAATTTTTTTTACAAACTTAAATATTGTTCTGATTTTCAACTCTGTGCACAAATTAAAAAATTGTTCAATCTTCAAAAAAATGTAATTTCCAAATTTTTTTCAATCTTTCATAAAATTTTCACATTTTAAAATTTTTTGTTCAGAAATATCATAAGAGTTTACAATTTCAAAAATTGTTCGATTAATTTGGAATTTTTTCTAAAATTCATTGAGAGAGTTTTCACCTTTTTAAATTTTGTTCACTAACTAAGAAACGTTCAGTTTCAAAAATATTTTGCCGTTTTCAAAATTTGTTCAGAATGTTGAAAAATATTAATATTTTGAAATTGGTTCAAAAATTCAAAAAATGTTCGTGTTTTAAAATTTTATTCACAAATTAGTAATTGCTCAGGAATTAAAAAAATGTTTCCATTTTCGAAATTGTTCACAAAATTTTAAAAAATGTTCCCGTTTTCATAATTTGTTCACAAATTCAGAAAACTTTCACGTTTTTAAATTTTGTTCACAAATTAAAAAATTGGGAATTCTAAAAAATTGTTCCTGTTTTCTAAATATGTTCATAAGTTCAACAAATGTTCAGGTTTCCAAATTTGTTCACAAATTAAAATATGTTGAGGAATTTCAGAAAATTTTCCTGTTTTCCAAATTTATTCAGAAATTCAGAAAATGTTCCTGTGTTTCAAAATGGTTCAGATTTAAAAATTTTGTTTACAAAGTTGAAAACTCTTTGTGTTCAATAAACAACTCAGGTTTTTTCAGAAAAAAATTGCGTTCGAAATTCTAAATATATGTTGGATCTGTGCTGGATGTTGGTTCTTAAATATTTACGCTGCTTTATGTTCAATAACCTTCGGTAGCTCAACCGGAAGGAGCACTTGATCTTTTGTGCGAGATCCTGTGTTTGATCCCGTCGTACGTGTTCGCTACCGATTTGTTTCCTTCCCAAACAGAGACCTGTGTTACTACAGTACGTGCTCGCTACCGATTTGTTTCCTTCCCAGACAGAGACCTGTGTTACTACAGTACGTGCTCGCTACCGATTTGTTTCCTTCATGGGCCGGCCCAGACAGAGACCTGCTTATGCGAAACTGCAGCTGTTTGCCGCAGAGAGCGTCCAAAAGGAACTCCCGCCTTTCACCCCTTAAAAGTAAAATAGTGCAATGCCACGCTCTAGATTACAAAAGCAAGATAAAAATACAAAAGGAAAAAAAGTACAAAGACTACTCTCTCTCCCCCCCCCCCCCCCCCCCCCCCCGAGGTGTGCATTTTTGTGCCTACTAAGGTGGCCGGTTCCTCCAGGCCCCATGGAACACAAGACCCCGTATTTGATGAAGTACAAATTTATTCATAAAATGTATAAAATATAGGAAATAAAGAAACCATCAAAGTTCAAACAGTTTTTCATACGATGACATTAAAAATAAAACATTAAAACAAATAATACACAAAAAAATACAAAATACCTAAATATTATAGAAGTGGCGGGCCTAGTCAGCCGCCCAATAAATAAAACTCTAAACCACGATTTACCCTAGGCCAAACCGGGCCGACATTACCCTAGGCCAAACCGGGCCGACATTACCAGGGGTCCTCACTCCTCTTGCTGCCGACGAGGCCGCAGGACTGGGAAGAAAAGGAGGACTGAGGCGGTGGCGTGTAGAAAAGCTTTGGCGGTATGAAGCTATGGTTTGGTATGCGTAGTTTTGAGTATTTGTTTTGATTGGGCTAGGTCCTACGTGATCTCCATTTCCCCCCTCCTTTTGGCGGCTAGGGCAAACTCTCCCCTCCAGACTTCACCGACGAGCCAGTGTATTCGCCCCCCCCCTCTCTACATGCCGCTCTGACGGCCGGTGGCGGGGAAGGGAATCCCGTTGCCTTTGCTCTTGCTAGTAGTTTAGGTTAGGGTTTTTTAGTCTTTCGCGGGTGTGGCACTAGGGCATATGGTGATGCTTCTTCTTCTTTGAGTTTATCTTTTGGACCCCGATCCTCCTCGAGTTTGTCCATATGGACGTAGCCGACGGAGCTCCGGCGTAGCTTCCTGTCGTCTCCTTGAGCGCTAAGGTTAGGGTTTTTCATTGTGCGTGCGCGACGGTAAATGGTGTTAGTTCTTTTAAATCTATTCAAGGGCTCAATGACGACAAACGTGGCTCTACTCCTTTCAAGCATGTGCGCGAAGACTTGTCGACTGTCGTCAACAATGTCAAGCCGGCTCCAGTAGACTTGTCGAAAACGCGTTCTGGGAGCGGTAGTGCCGTAGTGGTCATGAGACCTCGATGTAATTTATATATTCAAGGTGATTTGTACTTGTAATGCATTTCTGTAATAGAGCTGGATTTTTCTGTAATAGGGCGTGGTTTCAAGGTTGCCGGTAATTTGTATATGCATTGGCCGCCCTACCCACCTTGCGCTACGGCTACGGCCGGCTAGGAGGAGGAGCTTTAAAGACGGCATCCGGGCGGCAGCGAAAACTCTAGGCGAGAGCGCGTCCCCAGTCCCCACCCGGCTGCGATAGGAGACTCAGCCGACGGCAAGGAAAACGAACCCACCCTGGGCAAGAAAAAGGTCCCGAATCAAGATCAACATCAAGAAACTCGGCCTGAAGCAAGAACAAGATCGACGACATGAAGCCGCCGCTTCCGGCGCCAGGCCCTGGTGGTGGCGGCGCGGAGGCCTCTGCACGCGCGAGCATTCACGAGCCGGTTCCGCGGCGGCGGGGCTATGGCGGCGTCGGCGGAGGGCCCCCTACACGGGCGGGCGTGGTCGCTTCTCACGCGCCGGTTCCACGGCCGCGGGGCAATGGCGGCGGTGGCGGAGGGCGGCTGCGGGCCTCTACACGGGCGGGCGTGGACGTTTGTCACGCGCCGGTTCAACGGCGGTGGGGCAATCGCGGCGGAGCCGGAGGGCGGCGCAAGGCCTCTACAGCGACGACGGGCGTGGACGTTTCTCTCGTCCCGGTTCTGCGGCCGGGCAATGGCGGCGCGGTCGCGATCGCCGTGGACGCCGGCCGGCTGGAGGCTACTGCGCGCGCTCTCTCTCTCTCTCTAAACCCTATCGCTGACCCCGATCGCCATTCTTTTCTTGCGCTGCCGCCCGCAGCAGCAGTTGCAGAGGGGGATGCGGGGCGTCGCTGCGATCCCCAGTTCATGCCACCGATTCCACTTCTTCACGAGGTTGGTAGCATGCATTGCATTGCATAATCAACCTTCTTGCTAGCTAGAGCTTAATTAATCAGCTACCAACATAGTAGCAAGCAATCCCATTTGATCGCTCTGCTTGGACTAGTTTCTTTCCGTTTCTTGCAGCCGAAACTAATTACATCTTGCCTAGCTAGCTTGTTGGGTCCATCATTATAATTAATCGAGCTTCATTAAAATTACCCACATTGAACTAGCTATAGCTTAGTTCCATCAATTAGCGATAATGAACAACCCAGCTGCTAGCTAGTTTCTTTCTTGCCTTGTTTCCGCCGCGAGAATCATAATTCCCATCTACTATCTCCGTGCCAAAATATGACGTTTTGGTAGGCTAAACGTCATATATTTTGGCACGGAGGTAGTATAATGTATCCTGTAAAGAGAAAAGGGAAACAACATACTAGTATATTATTAGGTACATCGATCTTGGGGGGCTTTCGGTAGAGAAATAATCATGGTAATTAAGATCAAATTGTTGTCACACACATGTCAAAAATGGTTGCACACCATATATATATACAATACAAACAGAAGCATCTCAGGGTGCCATCCTGCTTTACATCAACTGAAGGAGGATAAGTTTGTTGCTCTCATGGAAAGCAACAAGTAAATAAGGCACTCAAAAGTAATTAAGCACTAGAGTAACATGCATGTACAAAATTCAAGTCCTGGATTAATGGATTCACCCATGACCCTTCCCTTGAGATCTTTCTTCCATCTTTCACCCATGCATGCCGATGATAGATGACATCCCTGGTTTACTTTACTCTGATGAATCTTTCTTCCATGACCTTCACCTTTTAATTTCTTCCATGAGGAAACATGCATGTTGCACTCTCTCAATCCAGTAGCTTAGCCCGGCCCCTTGGTAATCCATCAGCGTTACACAAACTTGCTACGATCCATCAAGCCGGTGCTCCACATCCACTTTGGATTTTGCGCCTCAAACAAGCGCCCATATTCCCTGCCAAGTTCAATGCCTTCCTTATTCGTGACAGCCCTCACTTTCCTGCCAAACCAAGCACCAACATTCAGACATCTCTAAAGGAAGACAACAAAAGAAAAACATCCATGCAGGATATCTATCATGCCAAAAGTATTGTTCTGAGCTCGAGCACAGACGTGCTCATTGTCCTCCCCCCTTTATTCGCTCCCAGATCGCCAACTCAACGGGTATAGGCTGTTGTATCTCGTCACTTTTCAGAGCCTGTGGCCCACATAAGACAAGTGACACCGTCCGTTAAGCCATGGCTGGTTCGGAAGTGTGATGACGATAGGGGCCGTTATAGTACAGATTCTGTTCCAATGGCGATTCCCGCACCAGCACCGTACCTTCAGGTTGCATAGTATAAATCAAAAACAGAGAAAACGAAACACACACAGAGAGAGGAAACGAGCTAATGGTCTGTGCTTACAACTGCTAATCCACCGTCGATAGCTGAGTCCGCTTCAGGCCCCATAACCATGGAGGAGGCGGTACTGACCTCCGATGGCGCAATGCACTCTATTTGTCCTTGCACCCAAGCCTGATCTTGCTCCATCTCTTCAGATTTGTCGTCAGGATATTAGTATGTACCCAAATTCAGAACAAAGCAGAAGCACAAGTCACATCATTCATAGACTGGTCTATATAAGCAATGCAATCATATTTTGAAAACTGCAATGGTAACATGGTCGTAAGCCATGCAATTACTGAGCAGCATCAGAAGACGGTCATAAGCATAACACTAGTGTTGTCAAGACAGACAAGCTCCATTGCCTTCATGTATAAATATTGAAATGGCTGAAACTGAATGGTTTTTTATTGGTAATGGGTAAGGTGAGGAGCAAGGACGCCCCTCTGCGGGATTTACTATGTGCGTCTGCGAGATTTGCTTAACCCAGATGAAATCAAACACCTGAACATAAAAAAAGAAGTCATTAGTAACTAATCACAATACACTAAATTCTGCACACAAAGTACCTCCAGCACAGTAGACCCATGTGAGCAAATTGACCACACTCACAATCCAACTCCTCACCTCCATCTACCATGCTCACTTTGTACGACACTATACACCGCCTCTCCTTCTGTGTGTATCGCAATATATACGCCTTCCCCTTATCTATCTCCTCCACCTAGTAGGCACTGTACTCATACAGGATAAGGCCGAACTGCTCGAACATTGCTCATGTGCCTATTCCGCTGGCATGTCGCTCAATGTCTAAGTTAGCTCTCATGAGCGGTCTCCCTTGCAAATCAGAGCAAATGTCAGACAGAAACAATTTTATTTGCCATGCCAACAAGAATGGCAATGTATTTTACATCTTGATCAAGGAAACTTACACTTCTGGTGGCCTTCTCGGCACACATCTCCTCTGCATGCAGTGCACAGACCATCACAGGAGCACACGATGAATCCAGCACATGCTCGCGTTTGCTAAATGATACTAGTCGTTACCGCACAATCACTCCTAAATATGAAGGTCCTGTAACTGCTCTGAATGCCACACCTTTTTGCTAAATGACAAACGTACACAACAATGCCTTCAGTTTTGTGTATCACGCCTTCATCTCAGGGAAAACACTTTTGCTTGGTGCAGCCACATCTCATTCTGATTACGAAATCGCTGAATCTTCAACGTGAAATTGCCTGTCAACATTTAGCAGTACTGTCCAGAAATCATGGTCATCCGCATATGTGAATACTTCTTAATTATCTTCAATAAGTGCAAGTTGTCATTCATTCAGTATCCTCACACCGAGAATACCATATGCACACTCATCAGTTCAGATTTTAGTCACTAATTTCTGGAGTTTGTACCACTGAAAGTCGACATACCTTCGCGTTCGCCCAGGAGCTCTAGGGTCATATCAACTGGGAATCATGTGTTATGTGTAACACCAAAAGCTTTGAACTAGGGATTATTCTTCCTCTACTTGAGAGGATAACAAGATCACTCTTTCGAGTCCATCCCTATAATGAAATCCTTTTTGCTGTGGAGTCTGAACATATAGTTACTCTGAATTGCCATTTCATGCTTGTGTTGGCTTGTATTTATATTGCTCACAAATTATCCTTTTGTAGGTATCGCAGTCCCAATATTGCAATAGCTGTCGCTTCAATCGGAGCCCTTGGACTACAGTTGTGGCATATGATGACTAGACAGATCATCAGTTCTTCATGCAATGGCCTGTATGCTCCGCCTTGCATCGCTCAGCCGGAACATAGATCACCAAGAGTGGACTGGGTTGAGGCTGGTGCCGTCTCCCGTGCAGTGAGGCATCAAAAGAGCTGTCGTAAGTATATCAGTCTTCATTATTTAATTAGGAAATTTAATTAATCTAACACATGTTGCACCAATGCATACAAAGATAAATGTAATTATGGCACTCTTCTGTTAATATATGTGAAATTATTTGTATTGCACAACTAAAGGAGAATTGACATTAAAAGTGCACTGGGCTGAAGTAGCGCCTATTGATAACATGCAATTAAATAGAACATGTTTATGTTTATTTCTATTCATTTTTTGAACTCCTTGTGGCAGATTCTTGCTGGGCTATGGTGGTTGTAGCAGCTATTGAGGCTCTACACTACATCAAAACGAAGGAGTTACTTGTGCTATCAGTTCAAGAGTTAATCGACTGTGACACAAAAAGCTTCGGATGTGCGGGTGGCTACACTGAAAATGCGCTTGAGTACGTACAGAAAAATGGTCTGTCCAGAGAATCAGACTATGGCTACATGGGCCGGGAACGTATACTAGGTTGCAAGAAAAATAAGGCACCAGCAGCGTCAATCACAGGTTTCAAAACCATCATCAATCCTACTGAAGAGTCCTTGGAGGCGGCAGTGGCGCAACAGCCAGTTATCATTCGATTGCAGTGCTCGCAGAGCTTCCGAGAGTATAAAGGAGGTATTATTGACTCGCCACCAGCTGCACCCAAAAGCGAAGGCATGTTCGTGCACTATGTCCTGATTGTAGGCTATGACACGGACTCCAATGGCATCAAGTTTTGGCGATTCAAGAACACCGCTGGTGAGGGTTGGGGCGAGGCACATCGCTGACCAGCGAGGCGTGCTGGGTATGTTTATGTATCCAGCAATGTACCCGGTGCTGGACAGCTGACCTTCATCTATCCAGGGTCAAAGAGGAAGGGAGGTTGTGGGCAAAGGCCGGGGCTAATGGCCTTGGGGTATTGCTGCCTGGGACTTATGATGTGTGCATATGAACTTTGTTGTGTAAAATCAGGTCATGTACAATTGTACATAAGAAGTGCTGCATAGGTGTTGTGTAGGCAACATAGTTCGCTACTTACTGGATTTGTAGTAATTGCTTACAGGGATCTGCTGTAATTGATCACTTGTTGCATCCAGCATACAAACAAAAACAGTTCAGTAAGTAAAAGTAAGAAACAGGCATGGATGAGGTTGCTCGATTCTACTTACTGTGTAGCAAAAAGCTGGCTCAATTGCTTGTAATGTGAACTTGTGGGAAACAACTCAACTCCCAGAAAGCCAAAGTAGCTTGATTTATCAGAGTAGATGGTACACTAGTCAAACAGACATAGGAACCCAAGGCAGGCAGGCAGGCTTAATAATTACTTGCTCCGTCCCATAATATAATATAAGAGCGTTTTTGACACTAGCGTAGTGTAAAAAAACGCCCTTATATTATGGGACGGAGGGAGTAATAATAATTCTAAATAAATAGGCCTTTCATTCATTCAGCCACCACCAGATGGTGAACTGAAGGTTGTAGCGATCTGTGCAAGTCTAAAAAAACAGGGGAGATGATTTCAGGGTGGGTGTGGAAAATCTCACCGTGTTCCTCAATTGCACGAGCACCCCCGGCTCGCCCTCCATGGGCCCGGACCTGACGCGCACAAGTTGAAGGACAACTCTGGCCGCCTCACACTCAAGGCAGCCCGTCGTGGAGGTGGAGACGTGGGTCGTTGAGGAGCGGCGGGAGGAGGTCCGCCATGAGGTGCCACTCGTGCTGCTACGCCTTGGTGCCCCAGCCCCCCGACACCGCCGGCGGGGGGATTCCGGTGGTGGCCGGCTCCGAGAGTGAGGAGGGGAATTGCTCTCGGGCTCGGCTGGGCTGCGGGCGGACCAAGGAGATACGGCCAGGCCAGGCCAGCGTGGGCCGTGTCTCGCTCGCTGGTGCCGGTTTGTGGCCCAGCCGAGTGTGGTGCCATGTGTGTTCTAAAAAAAAAGTGTGTTCTAAAAAAAAACTACTACTCCTAGTTGGTTGCCTACCGAAGATACAAAGGTGGACATGGATGCGCGCGCACCCACATGAATAGTAAATTCATGAAAAAATAAGAAAAAAAAATTAAAATTTCTGAAATTTCGCGGCATGAACCTTTGTCGATCATCCTACTCACGTGTCAAGTTTCATGATGTATTGACACCCATGATATTCTTAGTGAATGAATTACAAACGCAACCATGCAATTCATTAAACAAAACAGTGTTCTTTAATATAGCTTCGATTTTGTCATTTTTGCCCACATTACCACGGATGTGATTTCTTCGTGAAACTTCATATGCGAGTATACCGGTTAAATATGTATATTAAAAAATGAATTCAGATTTTTTTCTAGCATTCTGTTTGAATTTACTATTCATAAAGAGTTCACGCGCACCCAAATCTGTCCGTTGCCTACCCCTAAAAAAACTAGTTGGTTGCCTAAAAAAGCTACTGACAACTCCCTCGATCCAAAATTAGTTTTCGCTCAAACAGGCATCTACTGATCTACACACATTTGAGCGACTACTACTTCCTCTGTCCCATAATATAAGAACGTTTTTGCCACTAGTGTAGTGTAAAAAACGCTCTTATATTATGGGACGGAGGGAGTAATTCCAGACGCAGGGTGCTAGATAGGCCCTTTGAGTTGCGGGAGGCTAACTTGGAATGTGGCGTTGGAGGCCACAGTCTGTTGGAAACAGGCCTCATTCCATTCCATGTATGTCATGCGCGGGCGTCGGCATTACTTCATGTGAGGGCGTAGCAACAGACCTCCACAGCCTTGTCATGCCCCGGCCATTCACCATCTTCTAAGTTTTTTTTTTTTTTTTTTTTTGCGAAATCACCATCTTCTAAGTTGACCTCGTCATCGAGGGCGGGTCCAAATCCACCGCTCCTGCTTCGAGTTCATCCTCCAACCAGCGTTTAAGGTGGGTCTTAGTCCGCCCAAACCGACATGAGGTATTCCTCGACCATTGATGCGCTAAAGTGGCGGATGTTGAGGCGGGAGGTGATGGGATTTTCTATGGCAAGAGGGGACAATGTCGCAGAGGAAAACACGCGTCCCCCTTCGCTCTGTACTCTCGCGAAACAGGTGAATATTTCGGCTCCGCTCCTACAGACCCGGTGCAGGTCTACCTCATCTCCTGCAGCCTTAGGCCATGGAGATGCGGTGGATCTCGGCCTTTACCGGCGGTAGGGCTCCTGCTTAGTTTATAGGTGTCTTTGTAGGGTTTGTGTTCTGCTCAGAAAGACGAGGCGACGACGACTCCCTGATGATGGAATAAGATTCTCCCCCGCCTAGTCCTCGTCCTGGCGGTGCGTCTAGCATCATCGGAGGGCGTGTGGAGGTGTGTAGCCCACATATCCCACATGATTCAGCAGTATTTCTCTTTGACGGATCTACTTGGATCCAGCTTTCGTTCGTCTTCATTGGTATTTCTACAAGTTGGATATTTTTGATCTACACTTCTTTTCACCAGCGACAATTTTTGTTCTAGTGTGCTGATCCTTTAGGGTGTTCTAATTTTTTAAAGCATTTTTTGAACAATGCTCGCAGATTCAAAAAATATTTACTGAATTCTAAAAATGTTGATGAATTCAAAAAATGCCTTAAGATTTTAAAAATGTACTGAATTTAATAAACACAAATTTCAAAAATGTAAACGGATTAAAAAAATGTCTGAATCAAAAAATGATTGTGGATTCAAAAAATCACTAAATTGTAAAATTGTTTGTGAATTCAAACAAAAAATTAGATGTTAAAAAGTGTATTGAAATTAAAAAACACGAATTTCAAACAATGTTAACATATTTAAAAATAACAGAATCTAAAAAAAATATTATGGATTAAAAAACATTCATGAATTCAAAAAGTGTGCAAGAAACTGAGAAAATATTTCTGAATTAAAAAATATTCATTAACTAAAAGAATGTTCATGGTTTCAAAAAGTATACAAAAAATAAAATATGTTCCTTAATTTAAATATGAAAAAATATAAAATAAAATAAAAACAGAATAAAACCGAAAGAAACACACAGAGAAAAAAAAAGGAATGGTTCTAGAACCTTTCCAAAACCGGTCATAAAAAGAATAGAATAATTGGTAAATGGCCGGCCGATATTGGCTTGTACGCCCTGAGCGGGTGCGCATTTGGTCGACACATGTCGACTAATGTGGTAAACTAGGCGATTAAGGCGCGTGTTTGCTACGCTCGTCCATCTTCAAGAAAATTGAAATAAAATGTTAAGAGAAAGCCCATATAGTAGATTTCTTTTATATAAAATTTAAACAATTTGAATTGCATGTGTCAGAAGTAATTCACTAACATAAATGCTTTCCCTATCATAATTTCTCTACATATGGGAAGAAGCAAAAGAAAACTTGGAGCATAATAGAATAAAACTATACCCTCTAAAGGTTGACATCACCTACTTTTGCACAAATTCAACCGTATTTGGAATGTCATCCATGTAGTTGGCTATCTCGACAAATGTATAGTACAAGCTAAACTTATATGTTTGAAAAATATGCGTCTAGTGTTAAAAACAAAACAAAAAACTATGGATCTACAATATATTATAGTCGTATATAGCAAGAAATGGAGAAAAGCTTAGCAAGCCTGCATTTGATCAAAGTCACTGCAGACAAAATCCAACAATCAACAGACCATACAAAATGCCTCTCCACCAAAATAAAAAAAGAATCCCCTTTTCTGCAAGAGCAAACACATTTTATGAAAAAGGAATTAACGCAAGCCTTTAGTAACTCAAGAGAAGGAACAAATAAATCCAGAAAAAAAAGTATGGATTGAAATAAGCCTATCAATAATCTTGAGGAAAAATGGAAGATACCAAGATGAACTGATCTAAGTTAAGCAGCATGCTAAATCATACTCAGGAGAGGCAATAGAAATTATTTTTTATTGTAAGATTGTGTTGATGTATGGATGGTATTGACATATAGTTGGACACGAGAATAACAATGTTGGAAATTAGTAATATTTCAGGGCTCGATCATGGCCGACGAACGGCGGCCATCAGGGCTCGGTCCGGGGTGGTGGTGCATCTGGCGCAGCTTCAGCTGCCTGCGAGGCCATGGCCTTCAGGAGCTAAGCCGCGCGCGTCCCGGCGGCGAGGGAGCTCGCAGTTGAGGCTCCGATGACCAAGGCTGACGAGAGTCTCCTCCATATATAAACCACGACGGCTTCTCCATCCAGTGACCGAGAAAGACGCGCACACGCCCGAAGCTACAGGCTCGCGTTCACCGCGGCCGTCGTCACCGTCGCGGCCAACGGCCATCCCCGGCAAGCCACCTTGTCTAGAAGCCCCGCCATGTCGCGCTCTGCCTCTCCGTAGAAGGAATCTTGGTGGGAAGCCCTCAAGCTGTCGCGCACGTCCTCTCTTCCCCGATCACGTCCGCCGGCCGCCGCGTCTGATCTCTGGCCATGGCGAGCCCCGCGTCCTCCCGGCGGCTCCCTCGCTAGCTTCCCTGCAACGTCTATGAAGACGTGCGCGTCCACCAAGAGGAGCTTACCCTCGCATTCCAGCTGTATCCTCTTGAACCTGCGCTCCGGCTGTCGTGGATTTGCTCCCTCACTCCTGTGGTAGCGGGCAGTGCACGCTGGCGCCCACAATCGCACGCACACACCCGCGCACACGCGCTCGACGGCAACCTCCGGCTGGCCGGCACCGTGCGTGGCCATGCTCGGCGACGGCCCCAGGGACAACCTCGACCGTGTGGCAGCCGCACCGGGGCGCGAGGTCGCGCCCATGCATGTTGGCGACGGCGAGACCGAGCTGCGCCTTGCTCCTTCGTGCCACGGGTTGGGGTCACCACATGCATGTCGTGCGCCTCCTGCTCTGAAGACCACGTACGACCAGCGAGCTCCCGGCCGCACCCGCACCGTGCACGCCCGCCACCTCGAAAACCGCCCGCCGCGCACGGGGCATGCCTCTCCCCTCCCCCTGCCCATCTCATACAACGCAACTGTACTAGGGTGGATATCCCCTCAAGGGAAAAATGGCCCGGAGTTACCAAACTTGCTACTGTAGGGTGATGCGGCCGACGCAGGCGTTCCAGAACAGAACAATGAAGTTAACCTGAATCCGGGTGTGAGATCGAAACTACTCCCCCTGTCTCATAATATAAGTGTGTTTTTGACACCACTCTTATATTAACACACGTATACTATATTTTTTAGAAAAGAAACACACTTATATTATGAAACGGAGGGAGTAATGACGCCCACTCACCCGATATGTGGACGACAAGTAATCAAACTACTCTGCTGCACCGCACCTTGTCCTTGTCATGGATTGTTTGGTCATCCGTGTCGTCCAACATTCGGCCAGCGACTGTCGTCTGCCTAGCAGCACTCGCGTGAGATATATATCTCTTTGCCTCACCAAGGCGACCTGCATGCGTGCGTCCAGGACAGGACACTAGTGTGGCACGGTGCCTAGCCTAGACGACGACGTACGGGTATACCATGCATGGTGCAGGCGCTAAACATTTCAACTGCGAACAGGGCTCCACAGTGATACGCGCGCGTTGACATGCATCATCGAGATGGAGGCCAACATCGATCATAGTTCATAGCTAGACGGATGCGGTAGCTATATATTGTGACACCGTCTCCATCAGGGCTCCCATCCATGGTCATCCGCTCTTGCAATATCGACATCTTCTGTTTGATTTATTAGCTGTTGGTTCATGAGCACGGGCGTTGTGCTAGTTTAGAGACAAGATATGAGATGTAATCTCAATTTCCCTCTATCACTTACCAAGGTCCCCAAGGCAACAAGGAAGATCCAACGGCTCCGGTGCGTTTCAGTAATCAGTTATATTTCCGGTAATATTTTGATATAACTCAATAACGTCTGAATAGGTAATCTTGCTTAGACAATACGGAGTAGTTTGCTAGCATTGTAATGGCTTAAGCCTAACTACCACTGATGGGTGATGGCCATCGCGTAACTAAAATAAATCAACTGGGATCTACTGATGATGTTTTGCGCCGTCAGATCACCGGAGCTTTCGATCTCCGGGGTGGGGCGGACCCCAAGGCGTGTGATGGCGCGACCGATCTGGGATCTACGGTGCGGCGGATGGCGGCAGGTGGCGGGAGGCCGGCCCGTCCTCGGACGGCGACGGCTTGGCGCGGCGGAGGCCAGGGCTGCGGGCGCTGCGGATGGCCCTTCGGGCGGCGGCGGCGGCCGGCTTGGCTGCGGTGGCGTGCATGCTACCGTCAGATCGGCAACAGCTGCATGGAGGGCATGGTGGTCTCGTCGGCGGCACCTCCGATCAGATCTGTTCTGACCGGTGCAGCCGGCGGTGGTGGTCATCTCTTCCGGCAGAGGTGGTCGGCCTGAGGCTGGGTGTTCGGATCTCGGGATCCGTCATCTGGCACCAGCTGCGAGTCGGGGAGACGTAGTTGCCGGTGAAAACCGAGCCGACGGCGGGCGATGGCGGCGTTCCACGTCGTTACCTTGATGAAGGCATCGTCATGTGACTACCGTCGACCCACTCGTATTGCTCCGGGGGAAACCCTAGGATCTGGTGTTTCAGACCGGACGATGGCGGCACTGCGGTGTCGTTTCTCTCTTGGGAGCGTCGTTTTGTGGAGCAGCGTCAGAGGCAGGAGGTGGAGCGGCTTCGTCTTGCACGGAGCTTCGGTGGAGATGTCAAGTCATGCCTGACCGACAGGTGCTACGCTTGGCCATGCCTGGTCGGCAGGTGCTACGCACGACAGATTCTCCAAGGGCTTCAAGCTGTGTCGGCTGGTGGTACTTGGCAGCATGGCGCTGAGGTGCATCAGTGGCGACCGCGACGTGTACAGCTGTTTGCGCGCAGGGAGGAGGTGCCGTTGGGCGCCGTGGTGGCGTCGACGGTAGCTGGACCGAGCAAGGTTGATGCATCAGTACAGTTCTGAAGATGGAGCGGTGGCAGTTGGCGGCGGCGGCCTCTGAGAGCATGCCAGACCAGTGTGTGCCCCAGACCCGGCAAGTGGCTAGGTTGGGGTCTCAGGTCTTAGATGTTAGGCTTGGCTGCGATGTCTGTTTGGTATTAGGCCCAGGCTATCTGGGCCCCTTCATCAACTGGATAGGTGTAGCGATAGTTTGTTGCTTAGACGGCGGCTTTAGTCTTATTGTTGTATGACTTTGTAAGGTCTTGTGAGAATAATTAATAAAGTGGCTGTATGCATCGCACAGATGCAGAGGCCAGGGGTCATCCTCCTTTTCCAAAAAAAAAGATCGCCGGAGCTTTCCCTATGCCCTGCCTCTCCTATGCAGCCCACCCCGCTTTCCTTCCCCGCTGTTTTGTGCGAGAATCCGTACGTATTGCCAGCCTCACTCCGACATGAGTTGCGGTCACCGCCGTGTGTATCATCGACCTTTTCAAATTCTTGTGATGTGAAGGTGTATCAGCCCTGTGACGTGAATGTGTATTTTCTTAAAATAATTAGGGCAAATCTAGCTGTGCCTTAATTATTGCATATTTAAGTGACTCAATCAAACTATAAAGAAAAAAGACCAATCCAAAGGCTAACCTTTGTTGGCTTCTTTTTATAGGAGAAACTCTGCAAGCGCCGCGGGTCAGAGCCCAGGCTCGAACCCGGGTGGGCTGGCTGCAACTCCAGCAGCACAACCAACGGGTCAACGCCCCGCCCTCCTCAATCAAACTATAAAAGAAAAGTCAGACCGCAATTTACGAATCCCATCGGGTCAGATTCGATTCGTTTTCCTACCCTAGCCGCCGCCAGCAGCCAGGCGACTAGGGAGGCAATCTCCTTCCACTGATCTCCACCGGCGAGGGCGCTGGCCCCCTCTATCGGTTGCTGCTCCAGCGGCAAGAGGGAGGGGGGACCCGTTCCTCCGCTCTGTAGTTAGGGTTTGGATTTGTAGGTCGTGGTGCGCCGTTAGGGTGGTGGGAGCGGCGCCCGGATGAATAAATCTGCCTCAACTTCACTCCCACACCGGCAGTGCCCTTCATAGCGGCGTCTTGGAGTTGATGACATCGTGTGTTTGCCGATCCTTTAGATCGGCGGCGTTAGGGTTCATAGATGGTGTCGGCGAGGCGGCGGCGGTGACTTCATCAGGTGTGTCTCTCCTTCTGCTCTGTCCCTGATGCTGCGTCGTTGTCTCCGACGTCATGGTGGAGCAGGGAGGTTTTGTCATCCAGGAGTACGCGCAGACGGTTGTCTACGCAAGTGACAGCTGCAAGGTGGTGCATCTTGTGTTGGGTTTGTGGTTGGAGGCAGACAGTTCTGGTTTCCTCCGACGACGTCATAGTCGTGCGGGGGTATCAGTTCTGAAGTTCGATGGCGTGTCCGGGGACATGTCGCCCTGGTCTGATTCTTTCAATGGCAACGGTTTGCTTCAGGCAAACTACTTTGGAGGTCTGTAAAGCTGCTGATCAGCGATGGAGCCGCGTCGAGCTCGGGTGGAGAGGTGATTTGTCTTCTCTTCCTTAGTGATGAGGGACAAGCGCTGGTTTATTTTGCATAGGATTATCCTATCTTTTCAGTCCTGTAATGTCGATATTTACGTGGCTTGTAAGTGAATTACTACAAAAAAAATATAAAAGAAAAGAAAAAAGACACGAATCTTTACGATAAAATTAATGATGTATGACTTAGATGTGCAATATTTAGGATGCATCTAGATGTGCTTTAGCAAAACTGTATTGATTAACCACTGCTGACTTCATTCACTACCGGAATCGACCCCTATGCCGACGGCCCCCGTCGGCAACATATGCGTCAGCGTACCCCGGAGGCCGTCGGCATAGAAAGGCGGTCGGCATAGTTCAAATCTATGCCGACGGCCTTGCCGTCGGCATAGTTTGTGTCTGATTTTTTTTTCTTTTTTCTGTTTGTTTTCAGTTCAATTCAGTTCAAAATATACAGCAGATATGAAAGATGCAAATAGACAAACAGTTCACATATAACCTTGCGTAGGAAACCCACGCCGTCGGCCTTCCCCTTGCCCATGTTCCACGAACCTGCATTGAAAAGAGAATAAACAATTAGTACATTAGTAAATTGAAGGAAAAGTCATAATAATAAGGAATAATAAACACATTAATAAAAAAACATAAAAAGGCATATTCCTAAACCATAGAAAAAAGACTTGAAACGTACATCTGCTAGAACCCATACGAATCATCGCTGTTGTAACCTCTTTCTCGGTCGGTCTCATCATCACTATCGATCATATCATCTTCGTTGTCTGATGGATGTGGAGGCTCTTCCTCGTCGTCAGCGTCTTCGTTTAACTTTTCTAGCATAAGTATGTCATTTTCATTGACAATGGTCTCACCATCATTCCGTGCATCGTCGTCGTTTGGATCCACATCATCATCACCCAATGGTATAGCGTCATCGTTTCTGACCACATCATCATCAGGTTGCTCTTGATAGAACACTCCCTCGTATGTCATGGGGTTAATGTTGTAGTAATCGTCTTCGTTCGGGTCCGGTAGCTTATCATGTGGCGACACCTTGAACACAACTTCCCAACCCTTTAGGTACTCTTTCTGGCATGGGTAAGGCAGATAATAAACTTGTGTAGTTTGGGTAGCTGCAATGAAGAGATCGGCTCCTGCATAGACGGTTGATGGTTTAACTTCGACCAAACCAATGGAAGGTCTATGTCTCTGCCCCTCCCGCGGATCGAACCATCGGCATTTGACCACATGCAGACTTAGGGTTTCGCGCCCTTTGCGGAATGTAATCTCATATATATATTTTGTACCCTTCCGTAGTAGTCGACTGAATTTTGACCGGGGGTGTACACTCCGGTATTTATAGTTTTGGGATCAGGCCGGCTGTTCTAGTGCTCCTCTGTATGGAAGCGATACCCATTCACATCATACTTTTTACATGTCATGACGGCAGTGTCAAAACCCATGGAAACCCATCTCAATTCATCATCCATTGATAGGTTCGGTTCTTTTCCCTACAAGTATAATTGAAATTACTGGGTGCATTAGTTCGGTTAACTAATAAATGTTGAACTAGGTTTTTAATAGGGGAATGTGGAAAATTACTTTCTCCATGACCCAAGCAACACAAATTTTACGTCCAGGGGTTCCATGACTGAGAAGAGTAAGTGCCTCCGCCTTAGTAGGAGGATTCAATCCTGTCCATTCCTCTTGAACGAAATCACTAAAAGAAGAAAAGCGGTGTTAGACCGGGACTAAGTGAACATAGAACATGATGCTGTGGAAGACATAAAGGAATGGTGTAGTGGTATTACCTCATCCACACTTCCTCAACTTCCTTCATGTTCTGCAAGATATAGAACATGAGGTCCTCCCACTCTTGTCGTGGCATGTTATAAGATTTTGAGGCCCCAGCCATGCCACCTTGCACGTTGAATAGATGGAGCCTGGGTTGATACTTGGGCTCTTCTATATTGTATCGAGGCACCTTATTATGCAAATGGGGAACATGGTCTGGATAGTACGATGTCCTGAGGTCTGACACCTCCTCTAGGATAACTGCCTCAGCTATGGAAGCTTCAATCTTAGCTTTGTTTTCACATTTCTGTCGGAGATGCTTGTTCTGTCTCTCAGGGCCGAAGACCGTCCCGGCCCAACTGAAGGAAATATGCCCTAGAGGCAATAATAAAGTTATTATTTATTTCCTCATATCATGATAAATGTTTATTATTCATGCTAGAATTGTATTAATCGGAAACATAATACATGTGTGAATACATAGACAAACATAGTGTCACTAGTATGCCTCTACTTGACTAGCTCGTTGATCAAAGATGGTTGAGTTTCCTAGCCATAGACATGAGTTGTCATTTGATTAACGGGATCACATCATTAGGAGAATGATGTGATTGACTTGACCCATTCCGTTAGCTTAGCACTTGATCGTTTAGTTTACTGCTATTGCTTTCTTCATGACTTAGACATGTTCCTATGACTATGAGATTATACAACTCCCGATTACTGGAGGAACACTTTGTGTGCTACCAAACGTCACAACATAACTGGGTGATTATAAAGGAGCTCTACAGGTGTCTCCGATGGTACTTGTTGAGTTGGCATAGATCGAGATTAGGATTTGTCATTCCGATTGTCGGAGAAGTATCTCTGGGCCCTCTTGGTAATGCACATCAGTATAAGCCTTGCAAGCAATGTGACTAATGAGTTAGTTGCAGGATGATGCATTACGAAACGAGTAAAGAGACTTGCCGGTAACGAGATTGAGCTAGGTATTGAGATACCGACGATCGAATCTCGGGCAAGTAACATACCGATGACAAATGGAACAACATATATTGTTATGCGGTTTGACCGATAAAGATCTTCGTAGAATATGTAGGAACCAATATGAGCATCCAGGTTCCGCTATTGGTTATTGATCGGAGACATGTCTCGGTCATGTCTACATAGTTCTGGAACCCGTAGGGTCCGCACGCTTAAAGTTCTGTGACGATCAATATCATGAGTTTATATGTTTTGATGTACTGAAGGTAGTTTGGAGTCCCGGATATGATCACGGACATGGCGAGGAGTTTCAAAATGGTCGAGACATAAAGATTGATATATTGGAAGCCTATATTTGGACGTCGGAAGAGTTTCGGGTGAAATCGGCATTTTACCGGAGTGCCGGAGGGGTTACCGGAACCCCCCGGGGGTTAATGGGCCTTGTTGGGCCCTAGTGGAGAGAGAGAGGCCGGCCAGGGCAGGCCGCGCGCCCCCTCCCCTTCTCCTTCTCCCCCTTCCTTTCCCCCTCCTAGTAGGAGTAGGAAAGAGGGGATTCCTACTCCTACTAGGAGGAGGACTCCTCCTCCTGGCACGCCCTACATGGGCCGGCCGGCCTCCCCCCTTGCTCCTTTATATACGGGGGCAGGGGGCACCCTAGGACACACAAGTTGATCATTGATCTCTCCCAGCCGTGTGCGGTACCCCCTCCACCATAATCCACCTCGGTCATATCGTAGCGGTGCTTAGGCGAAGCCCTGCGTCGGTAGCTTCATCAACATCGTCATCACACCGTCGTGCTGAAGGAACTCTCCCTCGAGCTCTACTGGATCGTGAGTTCGCGGGACGTCACCGAGCTGAACGTGTGCTGAACGCGGAGGTGCCGTACGTTTGGTACTCAGGATCGGTCGATCGTGAATACGTACGACTACATCAACCGCGTTGTCATAACACTTCTGTCGGATGTGGGGTTCCGGCAAACCCTTAAGGTTCGAACACTGGGGTGCGCGCGAAGTCTCGCCCTCCTACCGATCTACGCTCCGGCTCGCTAAGATCTTGCGGACGAACTCGACGAACTCCCAACACAGAAAGACACGAGGTTTATACTGGTTCGGGCCACCGTTGTGGTGTAATACCCTACTCCAGTGTGGTGGTGGTGGATTGCCTCTTGGGCTGATGATGACCAGTACAGGGGAAGAACAGCCTCCTGAGGTTGAGGAGTTCTTGTGCTTGTGTAGTTGAGGATGATCTGAACCAGTTCAGGATCAGTTGCCTCCTACTGTGGTGGCTAGTCCTATTTATAGAGGCCCTGGTCCTCTTCCCAAATATCGATCGGGAAGGGAGCCAACAACGACAGGCAAATTTGAAGGGGGACAGCTAGTATAAGCTATCCTGACAAAAGCGGTCTTCGCCTGCGAAAAGCTCTGGGGTGACGCCGTCTTGGGCTCCACGATGACCTCCGCCTTGCCGTCCTCCTGGTCTTGGTCTCGTTGCACCAATATGGCAACCTTTTCCAGATGCCTCGGTACTCCTCGCCTGCGCTGGCCTCCTTAGCACCAAAGAGGAAATAGGGACGCTGCGCGCACTGGCACCCACCTGGTACCGTTCGTCATGGCTCACGTCACGAGAGCCTCGTGAGGTTTGCCTCGCCTTGATATCTCCGCTCCTCGTGAGCCTGCTTGGCTAGGCCACTCCAGAGGAGGTCTTGCGTCATCCGCCTCGCGAGGCTTGGACCCTCGCGAAGGTCTTGGGTGCCTTGTTGACGAAGACGGGTCGTACGGCCTGCTGCTTGGCCACGCTGTGGGCCGCATGTTGGGAATCGTAGCATAATTTTAAAATTTTCCTACGCTCACCAAGATGCATCTATGGAGTATACTAGCAACGAGGGGAAAGGAGTGCATCTACATACCCTTGTAGATCGCGAGCGGAAGCGTTCCAATGAACGTGGATGACGGAGTCGTACTCGCCGTGATCCAAATCACCGATGACCGAGTGCCGAAGGGACGGCACTTCCGCGTTCAACACACGTACGGTGCAGCGACGTCTCCTCCTTCTTTATCCAGCAAGGGGGAAGGAGAGGTTGATGGAGATCCAGCAGCACGACGGCGTGGTGGTGGATGTAGTGGGATGCCGGCAGGGCTTCGCCGAACTTCTATGAGAGAGAGAGGTGTAGCAGGGGAGGAGGGAGGCGCCCAAGGCTGTTGTGCTGCTGCCCTCCCTCCCCCCCTTTATATAGGCCCCCTGGGAGGGGGGACGCCGGCCAGGGATCCCATCTAGGGTGGGGGCGGCGGCCAAGGGGGGTGCCTTGCCCCCCAAGGCAAGTGGGAAGCCCCCCCACCCTAGGGTTCCCAACCCTAGGCGCATGGGGGAAGGCCCATGGGGGGGAGCCCAGCCCACTAGGGGCTGGTTCCCTTCCCACTTCATCCCACGGGGCCCTCCGGGATAGGTGGCCCCACCCGGTGGACCCCCGGGACCCTTCCGGTGGTCCCGGTACAATACCGGTAACCCCCGAAACTTTCCCGGTGGCCGAAACTTGACTTACTATATATAATTCTTCACCTCCGGAACATTCCGGAACCTCTCGTGACGTCCGAGATCTCATCCGGGACTCCGAACAACTTTCGGGTTTCCGCATACACATATCTCTACAACCCTAGCGTCACCGAACCTTAAGTGTGTAGACCCTACGGGTTCGGGAGACATGCAGACATGACCGAGACGCCTCTCCGGTCAATAACCAACAGCGGGATCTGGATACCCATGTTGGCTCCCACATGTTCCACGATGATCTCATCGGATGAACCACGGTGTCGAGGATTCAATCAATCCCGTATGCAATTCCCTTTGTCAATCGGTATGTTACTTGTCCGAGATTCGATCGTCGGTATCCCAATACCGTGTTCAATCTCGTTACCGGCAAGTCTCTTTACTCGTACCGCAATGCATGATCCCGTGACTAACGCCTTAGTCACATTGAGCTCATTATGATGATGCATTACCGAGTGGGCCCAGAGATACCTCTCCGTCACACGGAGTGACAAATCCCAGTCTCGATCCGTGCTAACCCAACAGACACTTTCGGAGATACCCGTAGTGCACCTTTATAGTCACCCAGTTATGTTGTGACGTTTGGCACACCCAAAGCACTCCTACGGTATCCGGGAGTTGCACGATCTCATGGTCTAAGGAAAAGATACTTGACATTGGAAAAGCTCTAGCAAACGAAACTACACGATCTTTTATGCTATGCTTAGGATTGGGTCCTGTCCATCACATCATTCTCCTAATGATGTGATCCCGTTATCAATGACATCCAATGTCCATAGTCAGGAAACCATGACTATCTGTTGATCAACGAGCTAGTCAACTAGAGGCTTACTAGGGACACGTTGTGGTCTATGTATTCACACATGTATTACGATTTCCGGATAACACAATTATAGCATGAACAATAAACAATTATCATGAACAAAGAAATATAATAATAACCATTTATTATTGCCTCTAGGGCATATTTCCAACACTGCGGGCAGGCAAGTCTGGGGACCCCCGTTCCCAGAACGCCGACAGTAGCCCCCGGGCCCAAGGTGCGCTCGGGCTTGGCTTCGCGGCGAAGCCAAGGGTCAAGTTCGGAGCACCACGGGCCCAAAAGCCTGCGGCCTTGGTCGACGCGACGTGGGCTTCTCCGCTTCCCCACGCTGCCTTCGAATCCGCCTGGCTATGCGGCCCCTGCGGCCTACACAGTTATTCCTCCGCCTCCTGCGCCTTGCTTCCCCAATTCCCCTGCTTCCTTATGACTCTGCTTCTCTTCTCCAATCTGACTTGCGCTCCGCCTACTCCATCGCCATGGCGCCGAAACAGGCTGAGAAGGGGAAACGACCTCTGTCTCCGCTAGCTGCGCCCCCGTCCTTTGCGCCAGCGCTCGGCCGGTCTCGGGTGCTCAATGACGAGGCCATGGGCAAGGTGCGCCCGATGCTTGCTTCCAGCTTCAATGAGTGGGGGGAGACGGTGGCCTGGCCCGCGTCTCGCACTCGCACGGCTCAGACGGCCACTGAGGTCCCAGTCTTCATAGATGCCCTCTGGGCGGGCCTGATTCCTCCCTTCTCCGCCTTCTTCAATGCGGTGCTTGAGCATTATCAGATCCACATGCTGCATCTCGATCCTCAGTCTGTGACTCTTCTTGCTGTCTTCGCCTTCGTGTGCAAAGCCATGGTTGGCATCGCTCCTTCGGTGGACCTCCTCCGTCACTTCTTCTCATTGCATCTCGCCGACCCTCAACAATGCTCGGGGTGCGTGAGCTTCCAGTCCGTGGCTGCGACGGCGGGAGAGGGGATCGACTTCGAGCTTCCTCCACCCACGAGCGAGTTCCGGATACGATGGGTGTTCGTTGATGCCGGTGTGCTCAGTCCTCTGCTTCAGGCTCCGTCGGGGCCTGCTATTCCTAACTCCGGCTGGAGCCATCAGTGGCTCGCGATCCCCGGCCTTACCCATGTCTAGCTCATTTTGAGGCTGATGAAAGATCGCGGCGTAACTGCACCGATGGTGGTGAAGGAATTCATCCAACGCCGGGTCCCTCCGCTTCAGCGCCATTCTCGCCCAATGTGGACCTTCCTCAGTAGCCAGGACTGCATGATGTTTCATGAGTCCGGGCTCCTCCTTGGGACGCGGCGAACAGTGCTCAAGGTCCTGACGGGTGTCTTTCTGCCGGCCGAACTGCCTGGGAAGAACTGTTTGCTATACCGATGCAAGAACAAGGATGAATTTGTAAAGAACATGCCTCTCTTTGATGAATGGGTGCCGTGGCCGGACGGCCTGGAGGGGCCTCGCGAGAACCCCGTCATTGTGGTTCCCTTCCTTGCCCCTGATGCTGAGCTCGCCCCAAGTGACGGTGCAGTTGGGCGAGCTCCAGCGGAGGCTGGTGACTCGAGTGTTGAGGAGCACGTGTTGAGTGGTGATCCTGGGGCGTCGTCCTCAGGAGCCTGCCACTCCCCTCCCGAGGCATCAGTTGCTGAGGAGACGCTGCATGCGACTCCCGAGGCCAAGCCTCCAGGAGCCTCAGGAGGTCGTGGTGAAACGGTGCCTGGCTGTTTGCCGTGACCGGGCACCCCTGAAGATATTCTTCCAAGCTCTTCTTCGGCCCCGCCGCGCACCGGCCGTCACGTCCAGCGTTTCGGTCATCTTTGTGTGGACTTCGAGGAGCTCCGCAAGAGGAAAGGATCTCCCAGCGGCAGCAACATCTTTGGACCGCTGAAGCGGAGGAAGTACATCGCTGTTGACGTGTAAGTATCGTTCCGCTGTGGCTCCTTGTGTACTATTTTTTTGTCTCCTTACGTCAGTTCTTCAGGGCTCCTTCCATCAAGGCGGCCACGCCTCCTGAGAAACGGCCTCCTTCTTCCTTAACTCTTCCGCCGGCCACGAGCGCTCCGTGTCCGCTGGCTGCCCCTGGGGCAGGGCTGGTCGAAGGGGCACTCCTGCCTTCCTGGCGCGTTGAACCTGCAGCCTCGTCGCCCCTCCCCCTTGGTCTGGCGTGGAGCCTGGCAGGCGTTCCCAAGACTCCTCCGCTGGTCTTTGATGGCAACTTGCTTCGATCCTCGGCTCCTCTTCAAGCAGTGAGCCCCAGCCGGCTTGGGCTTCTCGCGAGGACGGGCTGGTGTCGGGTGAGGCGCCAGCCCGCAGCCCCCTGCCGAGGGGTGGCGCGCCGCTTGGCGCCCCGCCCGCAGCCCCCGAGGTGGAGGACGAAGAGGACCGGGCGTTCGAGCTTGAGCGCAGGCGGAGCATGATCCGCCATGAGCTCTTCCAGGAGGCGATGACCGCGATGGGCCGACTTGGTGAAGAGCTCGCGAGCGTCGATTCGCGTCTTGAGCTGAAGGTCTCCGGTCAGCGGAGGAGCGGCGCAAGCTGAAGGTGGCCATCAACCTCGGCCGCTATCAGCGTGACCTTGAGAATGCGAAGGCCGAGGCGTCTCTCAAGGTCTCCCACGAAGCCCGCTCTCGAGCCTTGGAAGAGGCTCGCGAGGCTGATCGCCGCCGCGAGGCAGCGGAGGAACGCGCGTGGGAGCTCCAGGCCTGGAGCGCGTCTCTTGAGCAGCAGGCGGAGGCACGCAGGGCCGCTCTTGCGTCGCTGAGGGGGACGCCCGTGGAGGAAGAGGAGGTTCGGAAGCGTGAGGAGGCGCTGGCCCTGGAGGCCATGGAGCGTAGCCGCGAGCTCGAGCAACTGGAGACGAGGGAGCGTCAAGTTGCCCAAGCAGAAGACGCCGTCGTGGCTCGCGAGGCTGGAGTCGAGGAGGAGGTGAACCGCTGGGTGGCCAAGGTTCACGCGGACCTGGAGGGCAGGTACGACCTGAAGCTGAAGCTCGCGGGCATGGAAGATGAGGGCAGGGCCGCTGCCCTCAGGCCCAGGTTGGATGAGGCTGAGAGGCGCGCGGAAGCCACGGCCGCCGCCCTGGTCACGGTGCAGTCGTACTTGGCCTCCGCCCGCGCCGAGCTGCATTGTCTCCGGAGGCGGGTTGATGACGCAGAAGCCATCGCCAGGCAAAAGACGGAGGAGGTGCTCCAACGTCGAACGCTGGAGCGCGAGCATGCCCCTCTGCTTCAGGATCTCCGGAACAGGGCCAATATCGCCCTGGGCCATATCTGCGACATGGAGGCGCCGACCCCTCACTCAAATGATTATGCCAGCCACCTGACCTTCTTCACCGAGGTGGTGACGCGCTTGGAGGCTCGATCTGCCAGAGCTCGCCAGCTTGTGGAGGAAAGGGGGCGTGGCCTGCTCGAGCGTGCCTTCTCACGTGTCTTTAGCCACCTCCTGAATGCCGACCCCAACTTTGACTTTGACGCCGCCATCGCCCCCGTACCCATGGCTGTCCGAGGCGACCTAGCGCGCTGGGTTGAGGACAAAGTGGATGCGTTGGTCAGAGCCTTCGCTTCGGAGGATGATGCGGCGGTGGTCGTCGCAGACGAAGGCGACGTGGTCGATGATGGCGACGGGGGCGTTGCCGATGGCGGCGATGATGCCGATGAAGACAACGACGACGCGAGTGACGCAGCGAGCGACATTTCTGGCTGATCCCTTGTTCTCCTGTCATTTCTTCCTGCGCAAAAACTCGGGCGTGGCCCTTGGAAACTTGTAAGAGCGTTTTGAGAGGGGAGCCCCTCATGTAAGCAAATTGCAGGTTTTACTTCCCATGCGATGTGAGTTTGTGTCCTTGTGTACTTGTGAATCCTGATGCGAGTTTTCTGCCTTTGTTTACCTTAGTCAGTGCTAGCTTTGGGCTGGGCTGCGATGTGTCGAGTTCCTGAGAACCTTGCGGAGCTCGTCGCCATGTCGAAAGGGGCCCCACGAGAGGTGAGCGCTAGTTGCAGTGTTAGCGCATGCTTGGTGTGCGCGTGCTTCGCGCAGTCCCACTCGCGAGGAGCTCGTGAGGGAAAGGCGACGGACATGAGTCCCGGACAAAACGAGATCCAAAAGGCAAGAAATTGCTCAAACGAGAAAAGGCTCCCCCCGCGCGCATCAATAAAACTCAGTTTCAACTCAAATCCAAATCCAGAAAGCAGTGCCACAGAAAGAGAGAGATCCAAAGCAAAAGGCCGCGTCCGGCACCTAGTCTAGTCTTCTGGTCTTCAAGTCTTCTCACCAGCACGGAGCTAAGTGCTGCCACTAGGCGTGGGAGGGAGCCCCAGGGCCTGAGGCCGGCACCCCTGAGACGCCGGGGCGTGTACAGCCCCAACTCATTATTACGTGAGAGTGTCACGGGCGGCGAGCTTCACAGGCACTGGGCCTTCTTCACAGGTACCGGCCTTGCTTCATATCGCCAGACGAGGGCCCCGCCTTGCGCCACCCTCGACCTCCTCTGAGCCGAATGGTCACCAGGACGACATAGAGGAGAGAAAGAGGACGCCAGCGGTTCCCTCGGCGACCACGGGTCCTCTGCCGGGGGAAGGGTTGTCGAGGCCTCCCCGGCAGAGGGCCTACCTCCGGGTGTCGTCAGACGTCGCGCGCCGCGGAGAGGGGCCTTGCTCCTGGCTCCCTCTCGGTGGCCCCCAGCGTGTCTCCCTTGTTGGAACTGGTGCCGCCGTGCCTGGGTCGTCGATCGACGCTGCAACCTGATTCATCTGTAGTCCATGGTTAGCATAAGCCTGTTCCTGAGAGACTAACGGTACCCTGTAGTTGCCGCTGCCGGCGCGATCGTTGTGGTTCTCCGTTGGTTCTTGGAAGGCTTCGGCTCCTAGCGCCCCCTCTCCCCACTCTTCGCCAATGAATGAGCCAAGGTCGTCCTCTGGTGCATACCCTTGGTCCATCATGCAGGGCATGTAGGCTTCCGGGGCCGTCACCCCGAACACCTCGTTGTGGTGCCCCATGCTCCATGTTGCTCCGCCCATGACGGCGTCCTGGGGATGACAATACGGCATCCGGCCGGGACCATGGGGGGCGACGCTTGCGCTCGTGCTTGTCGAGGGCGGCATGGGGGAGTTGGAGCCCCCTACGCCGCCGGCCGTGCTGATGTTGATGAAGCCTCCGGGCGTAGTTGATGGCGCGTGGATGTGGTGAGGTTCGCCGCGCGGCCCTGCAGCGGCCTGGGGAGGAAGTCGATAGCAGAAGGGT
Source organism: Triticum aestivum (assembly GCF_018294505.1). Lineage (NCBI taxonomy): Eukaryota > Viridiplantae > Streptophyta > Magnoliopsida > Poales > Poaceae > Triticum > Triticum aestivum. Next base: position 496,123,774 of record NC_057796.1, read on the forward strand.
GGTGCTCCCAACGCGCTGCGTCCAGCAGCTCAGCAACACGCTCAAGCAGCGTATCCCGGCCGCTCTCCATCAGCCTGCATAGCAACAACTCCCTTGCCACCGTGAGTGCCGCCCGCATGTTTGCTTGCTCCCGCCGCGAGTGTGGTGCCGTTGCTGCGGCATGACTCACCGCTCTCGCCACGGCTCGTACTTGCCGCGGGGTGAGGGTGGATGACGCCTGGCCGCGCTGCCCGCGCCCGGCGGAGCTTTGCGGCGCCCGTGCCACTTGGAGTGCGGGGTCGAGACCTTCATGGGCAGGCGGCGCTGCCCGGGCCAGCCAGGCTACCCAGTGGTCGGAGCCGGCCCTTGGGTCGCCCGACATCGTGGCCGGTGAGCGTCGGAGAGCTGGCTGGCGGAGAAAGAGCCCTGGCGCACGCCTACCTGGCGCGCCAAATGTCGGATGTGGGGTTCCGGCAAACCCTTAGGGTTCAAACACTGGGGTGTGCGCGAAGTCTCTCCCTCCTACCGATCTACGCTCCGGCTCGCTAAGATTTTGCGGACGAACTCGACGAACTCGCAACACAGAAAGACACGAGGTTTATACTGGTTCGGGCCACCGTTGTGGTGTAATACCCTACTCCAGTGTGGCGGTGGTGGATTGCCTCTTGGCTGATGATGAACAGTACAGGGGCAGAACAGCCTCCTGAGGTTGAGGAGTTCTTGTGCTTGTGTAGTTGAGGATGATCTGAACCAGTTCGGGATCAGTTGCCTCCTACTGTGGTGGCTAGTCCTATTTATAGAGGCCCTGGTCCTCTTCCCAAATATCGAGCGGGAAGGGAGCCAACAACGGCGGGCAAATTTGAAGGGGGGCAGCTAGTACAAGCTATCCTGACAAAAGCGGTCTTCGCCTGCGAAAAGCTCTGGGGTGACGCCGTCTTGGGCTCCACGATGACCTCCCCCTTGCCGTCCTCCTGGTCTTGGTCTCATTGCACCAATATGGCAACCTTTGCCAGATGCCTCGGTACTCCTCGCCTGTGCTGGCCTCCTTAGCACCAAAGAGGAAATAGGGACGCTGCGCACACTGGCGCCCGCCTGGCACCCGCCTGGTACCGTTCTTCATGGCTCACGTGACGAGAGCCTCGTGAGGTTTGCCTCGCCTTGTTATCTCCGCTCCTCGTGAGCCTGCTTGGCTAGGCCACTCCAGAGGAGGTCTTGCGTCGTCCGCCTCGTGAGGCTTGGACCCTCGCGAGGGTCTTGGGTGCCTTGTTGACGAAGATGGGCCGTACGGCCTGCTGCTTGGCCACGATGTGGGCCGCAGGCAGGCAGGTCTGGGGACCCCCGTTCCCAGAACGCCGACAGCTTCCGCTTAACGGTCTACGAGGGTACGTGGACGACACTCTCCCCTCTCGTTGCTATGCATCACCATGATCTTGCGTGTGCGTAGGAATTTTTTTGAAATTACTACGTTCCCCAACACCAACCCACCCCAAGATTCCCTCCGTGTCATCCCGACGTGGCCGCTCCCCCCCTCCGTGACACGGCGGTAGCGATGCCCATGAGGGGGGCACACCCCGGAGCCGCATGCTGGGTGACTGCGCCTACCACCATGCTTCCACAAGCGTAGGAGGGCCCACAGCAACACCTGGCGGCATTGCTACCCCCAGGTACCCCGTCCCATCTAACCCTAACACGGACAACCGCTGGTCTAGCCCTTTGACTTTCGCCATAGGGGGTTTGACCAGTGGACCTTTTCATCGGGTTGTCATAGCCCAGCCCATAGCTACACCCCTGAACACCGTCCCGGCCCAACGCACCCCAAGATTCCCTCTGTGCCGTCCCGTGGCCATTTCCCCCTCCGTGACACGGCGGCAGCGAGCGACGCCCGTGAGGGGGGTGGCAATCGATATAAAATTGAGGTATGTTTTTAAAATAATGCACATTTAAGTTAATCAAATTAGTTTAAAACAAAGAAAATTGAAGAAAAAATTAATAGAAATCTATGCCGACATAGCTGCGGCCACGGACCGCCAGTGCCCTGGATCGATGACATGGCATATCTCGCGGATCATTGACGTGGCAAAGGCCATGGGCCAGGCCTATGCCGACGGCAAGGCCGTCGGCGTAACTATGCCACCCCACGGACCGGCGGGGGGCTCGGATCGATGACGTGGAGGTATTGCGGATCGATGACGTCGGCATGGCTATGCTGACGGGCCCCGTTAGGCCCCGCCGGCGTAGGCCTCACACCGTCAAACGACCTTCTCCGGGCCGCTTCATCCAACAATACCACCGAACCAAAGTATGACATGCTGGTAAGAAGTATGACTTGTATTGCCCACAACTCACTTGTGTTCTACTCGTGCATATAACATCTACGCATAAAACCTGGCTCAGATGCCACTGTTGGGGAACGTAGTAATTTCAAAAAAATTCCTACGCACACGCAGGATCATGGTGATGCATAGCAACGAGAGGGGAGAGTGTGTCCATGTACCCTCGTAGACCGAAAGCGGAAGCGTTAGCACAACGCGGTTGATGTAGTCGTACGTCTTCACGATCCGAGCGATCCAAGTACCGAACGTACGGCACCTCCGAGTTCAGCACACGTTCATCTCGATGACGTCACGCGAACTCTGATCTAGCAGAGCTTCATGGGAGAGTTCCGCCAGCACGACGGCGTGACGACGGTGATGATGTTGCTACCGACGCAGGGCTTCGCCTAAGCACCGCTACGATATGACCGAGGTGGAATATGGTGGAGGGGGCACCACACACGGCTGGGAGAGATCAACAGATCAACTTGTGTGTCTAGAGGTGCCCCCTGCCCCGTATATAAAGGAGCAAGGGGGAGGCCGGCCGGCCCTTGGGGCGTGCCAAGGACGGGGGAGTCCTCCTCCTAGTAGGAGTAGGACTCCCCTTTCCTAGTCCAACTAGGAAGAGGGAAGGGGGAAGGAAAGAGACGGAGAGGGAAAGAGGGGCCGCGCCCCCCTCCCCTAGTCCAATTCGGAATCCTCATGGGAGGAGGTTGCCACCTCCTGGGCTGCTGCCCTCTCTCTCCCCTCAGGCCCACTAAGGCCCAATACTTCCCCGGGGGGTTCTGGTAACCCCTCCGGCACTCTGGTTTTCTCCGAAATCACCCGGAACACTTCTGGTGTCCGAATATAGTCGTCCAATATATCGATCTTTACGTCTCGACCATCTCGAGACTCCTCGTCATGTCCGCGATCATATCTGGGACTCCGAACTACCTTCGGTACAACAAAACACAAAACTCATAATACCGATCGTCACCGAACTTTAAGCGTGCGGACCCTACGGGTTCGAGAACTATGTAGACATGACCGAGACACGTCTCCGGTCAATAACCAATAGCGGAACCTGGATGCTCATATTGGCTCCCACATATTATACGAAGATCTTTATCGGTCAAACCGCATAACAACATACGTTGTTCCCTTTGTCATCGGTATGTTACTTGCCCGAGGTTCGATCGTCGGTATCTCAATACCTAGTTCAATCTCGTTACCGGCAAGTCTCTTTACTCGTTCCGTAATACATCATCCCGCAACTAACTCATTAGTTACAATGCTTTCAAGGTTTATAGTGATGTGTATTACCGAGTGGGCCCAGAGATACCTTTCCGACAATTGGAGTGACAAATCCTAATCTCGAAATACCCCAACTCAACAAGTACCTTCGGAGACACCTGTAGAGCACCTTTATAATCACCCAGTTACGTTGTGACGTTTGGTAGCACACAAAGTGTTCCTCGAGTAAACGGGAGTTGCATAATCTCATAGTCATAGGAACATTTATAAGTCATGAAGAAAGCAATAGCAACATAATAAACGATCAAGTGCTAAGCTAACAGAATGGGTCAAGTCAATCACATCATTCTCCTAATGATGTGATCCCGTTAATCAAATGACAACTCATGTCTATGGCTAGGAAACATAACCATCTTTGATCAACGAGCTAGTCAAGTAGAGTCATACTAGTGACACTCTATTTGTCTATGTATTAACACATGTATCATGTTTCCGGTTAATACAATTCTAGCATGAATAATAAACATTTATCATGATATAAGGAAATAAATAATAACTTTATTATTGCCTCTAGGGCATATTTCCTTCAGTCTCCCACTTGCACTAGAGTCAATAATCTAGATTACACAGTAATGATTCTAACACCCATGGAGTCTTGGTGCTGATCATGTTTTGCTCGTGGAAGAGGCTTAGTCAACGGGTCTGCAACATTCAGATCCATATGTATTTTGCAAATCTCTATGTCTCCCACCTGGACTTGATCCCGGATGGAGTTGAAGCGTCTCTTGATGTGCTTGGTTCTCTTGTGAAATCTGGATTCCTTTGCCAAGCAATTGCACCAGTATTGTCACAAAAGATTTTCATTGGACCCGATGCACTAGGTATGACACCTAGATCGGATATGAACTCCTTCATCCAGACTCCTTCATTCACTGCTTCCGAAGCAGCAATGTACTCCGCTTCACACGTAGATCCCGCCACGACGCTTTGTTTAGAACTGCTCCAACTGACAGCTCCACCGTTCAATATAAATACGTATTTGCTTTGCGATTTAGAATCGTCCGGATCTGTGTCAAATCTTGCATCAACGTAACCATTTACGATGAGCTCTTTGTCACCTCCATAAACGAGAAACATATCCTTAGTCCTTTTCAGGTATTTCAGGATGTTCTTGACCGCTGTCCAGTGATCCACTCCTGGATTACTTTGGTACCTCCCTGCTAAACTAATAGCAAGGCACACATCAGGTCTGGTACACAGCATTGCATACATGATAAAGCCTATGTCTGAAGCATAGGGAACATCTTTCATTTTCTCTCTATCGTCTGCACTGGTCGGGCATTGAGTCTTACTCAACTTCACACCTTGTAACACAGGCAGGAACCCTTTCTTTGCCTGATCCATTTTGAACTTCTTCAAAACTTTGTCAAGGTATGTGCTTTGTGAAAGTCCAATTAAGCGTCTTGATCTATCTCTATAGATCTTGATGCCCAATATGTAAGCAACTTCACCGAGCTCTTTCATAGAAAAACTCTTATTCAAGTATCCTTTTATGCTATCCAGGAATTCTACGTCATTTCCAATCAACAATATGTCGTCCACATATAATATTAGAAATGCTACAGAGCTCCCACTCACTTTCTTGTAAATACAGGCTTCTCCAAAAGTATGTATAAAACCATATGCTTTGATCACACTATCAAAACGTTTATTCCAACTCCGAGAGGCTTGCACCAGTCCATAAATGGATCGCTGGAGCTTGCACACTTTGTTAACACCCTTTGGATCGATAAAACCTTTAGGTTGCATCATATACAACTCTTCTTCCAGAAATCCATTCAGGAATGCAGTCTTTACATCCATTTGCCAAATTTCATAATCATAAAATGCGGCAATTGCTAACATGATTCGGACGGACTTAAGCATCGCTATGGGTGAGAAGGTCTCATCGTAGTCAACCCCTTGAACTTGTCGAAAACCTTTCGTAACAAGCCGAGCTTTGTAGACAGTAACATTACCATCAGCGTCTGTCTTCTTCTTGAAGATCCATTTATTTTCGATGGCTTGCCGATCATCCGGCAAGTCAACCAAAGTCCATACTTTGTTCTCATACATGGATCCCATCTCAGATTTCATGGCCTCAAGCCATTTTGCGGAATCTGGGCTCATCATCGCTTCCTTATAGTTCATAGGTTCGTCATGGTCTAGTAACATGACCTCCAGAACAGGATTACCGTACCACTCTGGTGCGGATCTTACTCTGGTTGACCTACGAGGTTCGGTAGTAACTTGATCTGAAGTTTCATGATCATCATCATTAACTTCCTCACTAATCGGTGTAGGTGTCACAGGAACCGGTTCCTGTGATGAACTACTTTCCAGTAAGGGAGCAGGTATAGTTACCTCATCAAGTTCTACTTTCCTCCCACTCACTTCTTTCGAGAGAAACTCCTTCTCTAGAATGGATCCAAATTTAGCAACAAAAGTCTTGCCTTCGGATCTGTGATAGAAGGTGTACCCAACAGTCTCCTTTGGGTATTCTATGAAGACACATTTCTCCGATTTGGGTTCGAGCTTATCAGGTTGAAGCTTTTTCACATAAGCATCGCAGTCCCAAACTTTAAGAAACGGCAACTTTGGTTTCTTGCCAAACCATAGTTCATAAGGCGTCGTCTCAACGGATTTAGATGGTGCCCTATTTAACTTCAATGCAGCCGTCTCTAAAGCATAACCCCAAAATGATAGCGGTAAATCAGTAAGAGACATCATAGGTCGCACCATATCTAGTAAAGTACGATTACGACGTTCGGACACACCATTACGTTGTGGTGTTCCGGGTGGCGTGAGTTGCGAAACTATTCCGCATTGTTTCAAATGAAGACCAAACTCGTAACTCAAATATTCTCCTCCACGATCAGATCGTAGAAACTTTATTTTCTTGTTACGATGATTTTCTACTTCACTCTGAAATTCTTTGAACTTTTCAAATGTTTCAGATTTATGTTTCATTAAGTAGATATACCCATATCTGCTCAAATCATCTGTGAAGGTGAGAAAATAACGATACCCGCCGCGAGTCTCAACATTCATTGGACCACATACATCAGTATGTATGATTTCCAACAAATCTGTTGCTCGCTCCATAGTTCCGGAGAACGGCGTTTTAGTCATCTTGCCCATGAGGCATGGTTCACAAGTACCAAGTGATTCATAATCAAGTGATTCCAAAAGTCCATCGGAATGGAGTTTCTTCATGCGCTTTACACCAGTATGACCTAAACGGCAGTGCCACAAATAAGTTGCACTATCATTATCAACTCTGCATCTTTTGGCTTCAATATTATGAATACGTGTATCACTACTACTGAGATTTAATATAAATAGACCACTCCTCAAGGGTGCATGACCATAAAAGATAATACTCGTATAAATAGAACAACCATTATTCTCTGATTTAAATGAATAACCGTCTCGCATCAAACAAGATCTAGGTATAATGTTCATGCTCAACGCTGGCACCAAATAACAATTATTTAGGTCTAAAACTAATCCCGAAGGTAGATGTAGAGGTAGCGTGCCGACCGCGATCACATCGACTTTGGAACCATTTCCCACGTGCATCGTCACCTTGTCCTTAGCCAATCTTCGCTTAATCCGTAGCCCCTGTTTCGAGTTGCAAATATTAGCAACAGAACCAGTATCAAATACCCAGGTTCTACTGCGAGCATTAGTAAGGTACACATCAATAACATGTATATCACATATACCTTTGTTCACCTTGCCATCCTTCTTATCCGCCAAATACTTGGGGCAGTTCCGCTTCCAGTGACTAGTTTGCTTGCAGTAGAAGCACTCAGTCTCAGGCTTAGGTCCAGACTTGGGTTTCTTCTCCTGAACAGCAACTTGTTTGCCGTTCTTCTTGAAGTTCCCCTTCTACTTTCCTTTGCCCTTTTTCTTGAAACTGGTGGTCTTGTTGACCATCAACACTTGATGCTCCTTCTTGACTTCTACCTCCGCAGCCTTTAGCATCGCGAAGAGCTCGGGAATCGTCTTATCCATCATTTGCATATTATAGTTCATCACAAAGCTCTTGTAGCTTGGTGGCAGTGATTGAAGAATTCTGTCAATAACACTATCATCCGGAAGATTAACTCCCAGTTGAATCAAGTGATTATTATACCCAGACATTTTGAGTATATGTTCACTGACAGAACTATTCTCCTCCATCTTACAACTGTAGAACTTATTGGAGACTTCATATCTCTCAATCCGGGCATTTTCTTGAAATATTAACTTCAACTCCTGGAACATCTCATATGCTCCATGACGTTCAAAATGTCGTTGAAGTCCCGGTTCTAAGCCGTAAAGCATGGCACACTGAACTATCGAGTAGTCATCAGCTTTGCTCTGCCAGACGTTCTTAACGTCGTCAGTTGCATCTGCAGCAGGCCTGGCACTCAGCGGTGCTTCCAGGACATAATTCTTCTGTGCAGCAATGAGGATAATCCTCAAGTTACGGACCCAGTCCATGTAATTGCTACCATCATCTTTCAACTTTGCTTTCTCAAGGAACGCATTAAAATTTAATGGAACAACAGCACGGGCCATCTATCTACAACAACATAGACAAGCAAAATACTATCAGGTACTAAGTTCATGATAAATTAAAGTTCCATTAATCATATTGAAGGAAATATGCCCTAGAGGCAATAATAAAGTTATTATTTATTTCCTTATATCATGATAAATGTTTATTATTCATGCTAGAATTGTATTAATCGGAAACATGATACATGTGTGAATACATAGACAAACAGAGTGTCACTAGTATGCCTCTACTTGACTAGCTCGTTGATCAAAGATGGTTATGTTTCCGAGCCATAGACATGAGTTGTCATTTTATTAACGGGATCACATCATTAGGAGAATGATGTGATTGACTTGACCCATTCCGTTAGCTTAGCACTTGATCGTTTAGTATGTTGCTATTGCTTTCTTCATGACTTATACATGTTACTATGACTATGAGATTATGCAACTCCCATTTACCGGAGGAACACTTTGTGTGCTACCAAACATCACAACGTAACTGGGTGATTATAAAGGTGCTCTACAGGTGTCTCCGAAGGTACTTGTTGAGTTGGCGTATTTCGATATTAGGATTTGTCACTCCGATTGTCGGAAAGGTATCTTTGGGCCCACTCAGTAATACACATCACTATAAGCCTTGCAAGCATTGTAACTAATGAGTTAGTTGCGGGATGATGTATTACAGAATGAGTAAAGAGACTTGCCGGTAACGAGATTGAACTAGGTATTGAGATACCGACGATCGAACCTCGGGCAAGTAACATACCGATGACAAAGGGAACAACGTATGTTGTTATGCGGTTTGACCGATAAAGATCTTCGTAGAATATGTGGGAGCCAATATGAGCATCCAGGTTCCGCTATTGGTTATTGACCGGAGACTTGTCTCGGTCATGTCTACATAGTTCTCGAACCCGTTGGGTCCGCACGCTTAAAGTTCGGTGACGATCGGTATTATGATTTTTGTGTTTTGTTGTACCGAAGGTAGTTCGGAGTCCCGGATATGACCATGGACATGACGAGGAGTCTCGAGATGGTCGAGACGTAAAGATCGATATATTGTACGACTATATTCGGACACCAAAAGTGTTCCGGGTGATTTCGGAGAAAACCGGAGTGCCGGAGGGGTTACCGGAACCCCCCGGGGAAGTATTGGGCCTTAGTGGGCCTGAGGGGAGAGAGAGGGCAGCAGCCCAGGAGGTGGCGCGCCTCCTCCCATGAGGAGTCCGAATTGGACTAGGGGAGGGGGGCGCGGCCCCTCTTTCCCTCTCCCTCTCCCTCTCTTTCCTTCCCCCTTCCCTCTTCCTAGTTGGACTAGGAAAGGGGAGTCCTACTCCTACTAGGAGGAGGACTCCCCCGTCCTCGGCGTGCCCCAAGGGCCGGCCGGCCTCCCCCTTGTCCTTTATATACGGGGGCAGGGGGCACCTCTAGACACACAAGTTGATCTGTTGATCTCTCCCAGCCGTGTACGGTGCCCCCCTCCACCATATTCCACCTCGGTCATATCGTAGCGGTGCTTAGGCGAAGCCCTGCGTCGGTAGCAACATCATCACCGTCATCACACCGTCGTGCTGGCGGAACTCTCCCGTGAAGCTCTGCTGGATCAGAGTTCGCGTAACGTCATCGAGTTGAACGTGTGCTGAACTCGGAGGTGCCGTACGTTCGGTACTTGGATCGGTCGGATCGTGAAGACGTACGACTACATCAACCGCGTTGTGCTAACGCTTCCGCTTTCGGTCTACGAGGGTACGTGGACACACTCTCCCCTCTCATTGCTATGCATCACCATGATCCTGCATGTGCGCGTAGGAATTTTTTTGAAATTATTACGTTCCCCAACAGTGGCATCCGAGCCAGGTTTATGCGTAGATGTTATATGCACGAGTAGAACACAAGTGAGTTGTGGGCGATACAAGTCATACTGCTTACCAGCATGTCATACTTTGGTTTGGCGGTATTGTTGGATGAAGCGGCCTGGACCGACATTACGCATACGCTTACGCGAGACTGGTTCTACCGACGTGCTTTGCACACAGGTGGCTGGCGGGTGTCAGTTTCTCCAACTTTAGTTGAACCGAGTGTGGCTATGCCCGGTCCTTGAGAAGGTTAAAACAACACTAACTTGACGAACTATCATTGTGGTTTTGATGCGTAGGTAAGAACGGTTCTTGCTTAGATAGTGCAACTTGATTATGAATCACTTGGTACTTGCAAACCATGCCTCATGGGCAAGATGACTAAAACGCCGTTCTCCGGAACAATGGAGCGAGCAACAGATTTGTTGGAGATCATACATACTGATGTATGTGGTCCAATGAATATTGAGGCTCGCGGCGGGTATCGTTATTTTCTCACCTTCATAGATGATTTCAGCAGATATGGGCATATCTACTTAATGAAACATAAGTCTGAAACATTTGAAAAGTTCAAAGAATTTTAGAGTGAAGTGGAAAATCATCGTAACAAGAAAATAAAGTTTCTACGATCTGATCGTGGAGGAGAATATTTGAGTTACGAGTTTGGTCTACATTTGAAACAATGCGGAATAGTTTCGCAACTCACGCCACCCAGAACACCACAGCGAAATGGTGTATCCGAACGTCGTAATCGTACTTTACTAGATATGGTGCAATCTATGATGTCTCTTACTCATTTACTACTATAGTTTTGGGGTTATGCTTTAGAGACGGCTGCATTCACGTTAAATAGGGCACCATCAAAATCCGTTGAGACGACGCCTTATGAACTGTAGTTTGGCAAGAAACCAAAGTTCTCATTTCTTAAAGTTTGGGGCTACGATGCTTATGTGAAAAAACTTCAACCTGATAAGCTCGAACCCAAATCGGAGAAATGTGTCTTCATAGAATACCCAAAGGAAACTGTTGGGTACACCTTCTATCACAGATCCAAAGGCAAGACATTCGTTGCTAAGAATGGATCCTTTCTAGAGAAGGAGTTTCTCTCAAAAGAAGTGAGTGGGAGGAAAGTAGAACTTGATGAGGTAATTGTACCTGCTCCCTCATTGGAAAGTAGTTCATCACAGAAACCGGTTTCTGTGACACCTACACCAATCAGTGAAGAAACTAATGATATTGATCATGAAACTTCAGATCAAGTTACTACCGAACCTCGTAGGTCAACCAGAGTAAGATCCGCACCAGAGTGGTATGGTAATCCTATTCTGGAGGTCATGTTACTTGACCAAGGCGAACCTACGAACTATGAAGAAGCGATGGTGAGCCCAGATTCCGCAAAATGGCTTGAGGCCATGAAATCTGAGATGGGATCCATGTATGAGAACAAAGTATGGACTTTGGTTGACTTGCCCGATGATCGGCAAGCCATAGAGAATAAATGGATCTTCAAGAAGAAGACTGACGCTGACGATAATGTTACTGTCTACAAAGCTCGACTTGTTGCGAAAGGTTTTCGACAAGTTCAAGGAGTTGACTACGATGAGACTTTCTCACCCGTAGCGATGCTTAAGTCTGTCCGAATTATGTTAGCAATTGTCGCATTTTATGATTATGAAATTTGGCAAATGGATGTCAAAACTGCATTCCTGAATGGATTTCTGGAAGAAGAGTTGTATATGACGCAAACGGAAGGTTTTGTCGATCCAAAGGGAGCTAACAAAGTGTGCAAGCTCCAGCGATCCATTTATGGACCGGTGCAAGCCTCTCGGAGTTGGAATAAGCGTTTTGATAGTGTGATCAAAGCATATGGTTTTATACAGACTTTTGGGGAAGCCTGTATTTACAAGAAAGTGAGTGGGAGCTCTGTAGCATTTCTAATATTATATGTGGATGACATATTGCTAATTGGAATGATATAGAATTTCTGGATAGCATAAAAGGATACTTGAATAAGAGTTTTTCAATGAAAGAGCTCGGTGAAGTTGCTTACATATTGGGCATCAAGATCTATAGAGATAGATCAAGACGCTTAATTGGACTTTCACAAAGCACATACCTTGACAAAGTTTTGAAAAAGTTCAAAATGGATCAAGCAAAGAAAGGGTTCTTGCCTGTGTTACAAGGTGTGAAGTTGAGTCAGACTCAATGCCAGACCACTGCAGAAGATAGAGAGTAAATGAAAAGTGTTCCCTATGCTTCATCCATAGGCTCTATCATGTATGCAATGCTGTGTACCAGACCTGATGTGTGCCTTGCTATTAGCTTAGCAGGGAGGTACCAAAGTAATCCAGGAATGGATCACAAGACAGCGGTCAAGAACATCCTGAAATACCTGAAAAGGACTAAGGATATGTTTCTCGTTTATGGGGGTGACAAAGAGCTCGTCGTAAATGGTTACGTCGATGCAAGCTTTGACACTGATCTGGACGATTCTAAATCGCAAACCGGGTACATGTTTACATTGAACGATGGAGCTGTCAGTTGGTGCAGTTCTAAACAAAGCGTCGTGGCGGGATCTACGTGTGAAGCGGAGTACATAGCTGCTTCGGAAGCAGCAGATGAAGGAGTCTGGATGAAGGAGTTCATATCCGATCTAGGTGTCATACCTAGTGCATCGGGTCTAATGAAAATCTTTTGTGACAATACCGGTGCAATTGCTTTGGCAAAGGAATCCAGATTTCACAAGAGAACCAAGCAAATTAAGGGACGCTTCAATTCCATCCGGGATCAAGTCCAGGTGGGAGACATAGAGATTTGCAAAATACATACGGATCTGAATGTTGCAGACCCGTTGATTAAGCCTCTTCCACGAGCAAAACATGATCAGCACCAAGACTCCATGCGTGTTAGAATCATTACTGTATAATCTAGATTATTGACTCTAGTGCAAGTGGGAGACTGAAGGAAATATGCCCTAGAGGCAATAATAAAGTTAATATTTATTTCATCATATCATGATAAATATTTATTATTCATCTAGAATTGTATTAATCGGAAACATAATACATGTGTGAATACATAGACAAACATAGTGTCACTAGTATGCCTCTACTTGACTAGCTCGTTGATCAAAGATGGTTGAGTTTCCTAGCCATAGACATGAGTTGTCATTTGATTAACGGGATCACGTCATTAGGAGAATGATTTGATTGACTTGACCCATTCCGTTAGCTTAGCATTTGATCGTTTAGTTTACTGCTATTGCTTTCTTCATGACTTATACATGTTCCTATGACTATGAGATTATGCAACTCCCGATTACCGGAGGAACACTTTGTGTGCTACCAAACGTCACAACGTAACTGGGTGATTATAAAGGAGCTCTACAGGTGTCTCCGATGGTACTTGTTGAGTTGGCATAGATCGAGATTAGGATTTGTCACTCCGATTGTCGGAGAGGTATCTCTCGGCCCTCTCGGTAATGCACATCACTATAAGCCTTGCAAGCAATGTGACTAATGAGTTAGTTGCGGGATGATGCATTACAGAACGAGTAAAGAGACTTGCCGATAACGAGATTGAGCTAGGTATTGAGATACCGACGATCGAATCTCGGGCAAGTAACATACCGATGACAAAGGGAACAACGTATATTGTTATGCGGTTTGACCGATAAAGATCTTCGTAGAATATGTAGGAACCAATATGAGCCTCCAGGTTCTGCTATTGGTTATTGACCGGAGACGTGTCTTGGTCATGTCTACATAGTTCTGGAACCCGTAGGGTCCGCACGCTTAAAGTTCTGTGATGATCGCTATCATGAGTTTATATGTTTTGATGTACCGAAGGTAGTTTGGAGTCCCGCATATGATCACGGACATGGCGAGGAGTCTCGAAATGGTCGAGACATAAAGATTGATATATTGGAAGCCTATATTTGGACGTCGGAAGAGTTTCGGGTGAAATCGGGATTTTACCGGAGTGCCGGAGGGGTTACCGGAACCCCCCGGGGGTTAATGGGCCTTGTTGGGCCCTAGTGGAGAGAGAGAGGGGCCGGCCAGGGCAGGCCGCGCGCCCCCTCCCCCTCTGGTCCGAATTTGAACATGTTTTGCAAAAAGTGTAGGGAAAATGTAAAACGGCTATAACTTTTGCATACGATATCAGAAAAAAGTATAATATATCAAAATGTTCAGCACGAAAATCCGCATCCGATTTTGACGGCCTACGGCCTGTTTGCAAATTTTTAGAATCCTGAAATTCCAAAAGGAAAAAAGTTATGCTCAAATTTCAGTTTTTTTAATTTTCGTTAAATCTGGTCAAACTATGGTCAAACTACTTATTCAAGAAGTATTAGTGTTACTAAATAATTATTCAAGAATATTAGTGTTACTAAATAATTATTCCAGTTTTTTTGAATTTTGGTCAAATCTGGTCAAACTATGGTCAAACAATGGTCAAACTACTTATTCAAGAAATATTAGTGTTACTAAATAATTATTGTTTTTTAGAACAATAGTTTCAAACTCAAATAGTGAAATGTGTGACTTCATGCTCAAGCTAAACTCCTGAGGGTTAATAGGATTGACATCTTACTATTGTGAGAAAAACAACAAGTGCAGACTTGGAAACGAGGGAGAATAGAACCCGGAAGTTAAGCGTGCTCAGGCTGGGGGAGTGGGAGGATGGGTGACCGTCCAGGAAGTTAGATGATTTGGAATGATGAGAGGTGATTAGAGATTAAATTGAGCAGTGAGGAGGGGTGATTAGAGATTAGAGGTTAAAATAATTCAAAAATTTGAAAATGGGGGAAAAATTCAAAAAAAATTCAAAAACAATTAAAAAAATCAAAAAAGATCCTTTAGTACCGACCTCCAGGCAATAGCCACGTGGAGGGCCTTTAGTCCCGCCGGGACTAAAGGGGGGACCTTTAGTAAACCGGGACTAAAGGCCCTCTAGAACCGGGACAAAAGGCCCTTTTTCTACTAGTGATTGGACTAGGAAGGGGGGCGGCGCCCCCCTTTCCTTCTCCTTCTCCCCTTCCTTTCCCCCTCCTAGTAGGAGTAGGAAAGAGGGGAGTCCTACTCCTACTAGGAGGAGGACTCCTCCTCCTGGCGCGCCCTACATGGGCCGGCCGGCCTCCCCCCTTGCTCCTTTATATACGGGGCCAGGGGGCACCCTAGGACACACAAGTTGATCATTGATCTCTCTCAGCCGTGTGCGGTGCCCCCCTCCACCATAATCCACCTCGGTCATATTGCAGCGGTGCTTAGGCAAAGCCCTGCGTCGGTAGCTTCATCAACATCGTCATCACGCCGTCGTGCTGACGAAACTCTCCCTCGAGCTCTACTGGATCGTGAGTTCGCGGGACGTCACCGAGCTGAACGTGTGCTGAACGCGGAGGTGTCGTACGTTCGGTACTGAGGATCGGTCGATCGTGAAGACGTACGACTACATCAACCGCGTTGTCATAACGCTTCCGCCTAACGGTCTACGAGGGTACGTGGACGACACTCTCCCCTCTCGTTGCTATGCATCACCATGATCTTGCGTGTGCGTAGGAATTTTTTTGAAATTACTATGTTCCCCAACACCAACCCACCCCAAGATTCCCTCTGTGTCGTCCCGACGTGGCCGCTCCCCCCCCCCTCCGTGACACAGCGGCAGCGACGCCTGTGAGGGGGGCACACCCCGGAGCCGCATGCCGGGTGACTGCGCCTGCCACCACGCTTCCACAAGCGTAGGAGGGCCCACCGCAACACCTGGCGGCATTGCTACCCCCCAGGTACCCCGTCCTGTCTAACCCTGACACGGACGACCGCCGGTCTAGCCCTTTGACTTTCGCCATAGTGGGTTTGACCGGTGGACCTTTTCACCGGGTTGTCATAGCCCAGCCCATAGCTACACCCCTGAACACCGTCCCGGCCCAACCCACCCCAAGATTCCCTCTGTGCCGTCCCATGGCCGTTTCCCCCTCCGTGACACGGCGACAGCGAGCGACGCCCGTGAGGGGGGCAGCAATCGATATAAAATCGAGGTATGTTTTTTTAAATAACGCACATTTAAGTTAATCAAATTAGTTAAAAAAATGGAAGAAAAAATTAATAGAAATCTATGCCGACATAGCTGCGGCCACGGACCGCCAGTGCCCTGGATCGATGATGTGGCATATCTCGCGGATCATTGACGTGGCAAAGGCCATGGGCCAGGCCTATGCCGACGGCAAGGCCGTCGGCATATCTATGCCACCCCACGGACCGGCGGGGGGCTCGGATCAATGACGTGGAGGTCTCGCGGATCGATGACGTCGGCATGGCTATGCCGACGGCCCCCGTTAGGCCCCGTCGGCGTAAGCCTCACGCCGTCAAACGACCTGCTCCGCACGGGTAGCCGGGCCCACATATTCGCCGACGGCCACCGTAGGCATATAGTATTCGATGCCGGCGGCTGACCTATGCCGACGGCGGCCATTGGCATAGATGGATATATGCCGCCGGCTTATCTACGCTGACGGCTTGACCTGGGCCGTTGGGATACATCCATCTATGCCGATGGGGGCAGTCGGCATAGATCGTATTCTGGTAGTGATTGAATATATTTACGGAAATTAACGTTTCTACAGGTAGCTGGCCCTTCAAATAAACAAAATCTTCCCTGCCTAGCCAAATCATAAAACAAACTCGACAAGATGAATAACCACAAAGAATTCAGTTCCCTAGCTAGCAACAGCTAGCGGAATGAACATTGCTCCTCCACAAAATCACAACTAGTACAAATTTTCAATTTGGCATCGCATCCTCCTCTCTCCAGAGAGAAAACTCAGTACCGGTAGTCATCTTTGTAATAATGCCGGGGAACCATCCAGTCATAAACGTAGTCATACTCGAAGCCCTGTTGAACAAAGAGGTCTTTGAACAGCTTCCTGAGATGCGCATAGTTGGGCTCGTCCTCGAACCCCAGCGAGCGGCAGTAGATGAGGTAGGATGCGAACTCGGCGGGATGCCCGCGGCAGAGCTCCTCGGGCGATGTGGCCATCTTCATGTCCTTGATCATGTCATGTGTCTCCCTGTGGTTCCCGGCGTCCGCGTCCTGCCACGGGAGGCTGAGGACAGATATAGCAACAACACCATGTGTTAGTTAGCAGTGTGGATTAACTACAGGGAGAGGGAATGGTAGAGATTAAGTGCAGGAGGTTAAGTTGGAGATGACTGACCTTCCTCGGAGGAAGTAGAGCAGCATGTAGCCGATGGATTCTAGGTCATCCCTCCGGCTTTGCTCTGCGGGGAATTGTAAGGTGGGTGTCAGATTTTGGTACGTAACCGAAAGGCAGATCGAAAGGTGTGAGAAGTTTCAAGGGGAAACAACTTTGGATGACTTTAATTTGGCCAGGAGCTCTTGCAGAATATATAGGAGTTCATATTCATGTGTAGATCGAATGAGATAAACCCTTACCGATTCCGAGATGGTTGTTTATGCTTGCGTATCTCGGCGTTCCTTGCAGGCCCATCATGTTATCCCTGCATTTGGTTAAATATAGACAAAACATGAAATTAATATATATGTTTTGCTCCAAACTGTTGTCTTATGGGTAATTAAGAACACATTATTGTTCATTATTATCAATGTTAAAAAAATGACATGTTTACCTGTATGGGATGTGCTGCCTGCCGTGTTTGGATGTCTCCATGTACTTCCTCGCTATTCCGAAATCTATAAGATGAACCTGCGTGCAGAGAGATGTCGGAAAAACTTAGTAGAAAACAAGTAAACATACATATATACATGCTTGCAATGATCAATGCATGAAAATACAAAGAGAAGAATGGAATAATATGCAATGGTCTATGAAGGACAAGTTGGTAATTGATCTATGATAGTACCAGATTGGCGTTCTTGCCACGGCCCATGAGGAAGTTCTGCGGCTTGATGTCCTTGTGCACGAAAGAGTTGGCGTGGAGGCACTCGACCCGGTCAATCTACCAAAACAAAAACAGAAGATGCGCGTTAACTAAAGTAAATCGCCACATGATTCAGAGACATGAACAATGAAATTTGAAAGCTTAATTGCATGGCAGAGCAAATGTATGTATGTACCATTTGGTCAGCGAGCATGAGGACGGTCTTGAGGGAGAACTTGGCGTCGCAGGACTCGAAGAGCTCCTGGAGGTTGGCCCCTAACAGGTCCATCACCAGGGCGCTGTAGTCCCCCTCGACGCCGAACCACCTCACATTTGGAATCCTGGCTGCGTATGCACAAGCACAAAAAGAAATTATACTAATGTTCTCTATATGTATGCAATTGCACACAAAATTAAGCAAACACAATTGCATCATGGGTGAAGAATTACCTTGTCCTTGGAGTTTCCTGTAGACCTTGGCCTCGTAGATCAGCTGGGGGAACCTCGCCCTGAGAGACTCCTGGGACGTACAGATCGATGCATGCAAGCAGCAGTGTGGCAAATTAAGCGAGCAGTTGTAATCAAGAAAATTGAACAACGAGTGCATCGAGGGAGGCGTGGCAAATTAATGAACAACACAAGGAAGAGGATGAAGGGAGGGGGCTGGCTCACGAGCTTGATGGCGACCTCCTCCTTGGTCTCGGCGTCCGTGCCGTGGTAGATCTCCCCGAAGGAGCCGGTGCCGATGATGGGGCCGACGCGGAAGACGGTGCCGCCGTCACCGTCCCCGGTGGAGATGGCCTCCGGGACCGACTTGAACTTGCGGGGCGGCGGCCTGCTGCGGCCGTGGTGCGATCCCGGCGGCGTTGCTGCGTTCCCGCGTCCTATCATGGCGGCGGCGGCAGAGCGATCGATCCGTGCGTTCGGGTCTACTCTACACAACTCTCCTGAACCGCGTAGGACAGGTGCTACGTGCAACGAGGGTTTTGGGGACTACGTACAAGTAGTAGTGGTTAGCACAAGACAAGGGCGGTCCGGGTCGGACCCCAATTGCTATAGCCAAGCATCTTTTCTAGTACTCCCTCTGTAAATTAAAATAAAAGTGTTTAGATAACTAAGATAATTATCTAAACATTCTTATATTAGTTTACGAAGGGAGTACTACTTTAGCTACTAAAGGATTTATAGCCGAGCGCCCCAAACCCCCTATACGCTTAAGTGGACGGCTCGTCATTGGCGGGTAAAAAAAAAGACCCACCCGAACACCTCACACCGGCCTTAAATGTCCGGACTGATCGGCGCCTTTCATATTTAGCTCAAATAGGGGGCAGATATGCAGAGGGCCGGGAGCCATGTTGGCCCATCTTGATCCCACATATATTTGTCTCCATCCTCTTAGAACCAAACCCTAACTAGTCCACTCCACTCCACTCCACATAACTGATTGACCAACATGTTGAATCCTCATACCTGCTCCGCTTGCAGTGTGGACTTGATCTTTGCCGCGGTACTTCTCCTTCCTGGTGAAATTTTCAAGTCCAATAGTGATGTGGCTTGTGGCGCCACTGTCAACGTACCAATTCCTGCTGACTCCATATGACCCTTCACAGGCGCCGGCCACCTTCTCGTCCTGTGAAGAGTCACCATCATCTTCTTCAAACCTGTACTAGCAATCTTTGGCAGGCTTAATTGTCGTAGATCTGACAATGTACAACATCCGTGAGGACTTGGAGGAGCTGTTGCGATGGCCGCTGTTGTTTGTGTAGGAGGGGCAACCGCTGGAGCGCTGGTTGTTGGTGCTGATGTTGCCGCCGCTCTTGCCCTTTTTCCACGGCGGGGAACAGTAGCAAGAACCACCACCACGTCGCAAAAGATTTGAAATCGGCGGTGTTGCTCGAGCCATGAAACATCTCCACTCTTTGATCAAAATTACTCATTTGAGCAAAGAGATCATCGAGGGGACCGCCAAACCCCCTATACGCTTAAGTGGACGGCCCGTCATTGGCGGGTAAAAAAAAAGACCCACCCGAACACCTCACACCGGCCTTAAATGTCCGGACTGATCGGCACCTCTCATATTTAGCTCAAATAGGGGGCAGATATGCAGAGGGCCGGGAGCCATGTTGGCCCATCTTGACCCCACATATATTTGTCTCCATCCTCTTAGAACCAAACCCTAACTAGTCCACTCCACTCCACTCCACATAACTGATTGACCAACATGTTGAATCCTCATACCTGCTCCGCTTGCAGTGTGGACTTGATCTTGGCCGCGGTACTTCTCCTTCCTGGTGAAATTTTCAAGTCCAATAGTGATGTGGCTTGTGGCGCCACTGTCAACGTACCAATTCGTGCTGACTCCATATGACCCTTCACAGGCGTCGGCCACCTTCTCGTCCTATGAAGAGTCACCATCATCTTCTTCAAACCTGTACTAGCAATCTTTGGCGGGCTTGGTTTGTCGTAGATCTGACAATGTACAACATCCGTGAGGACTTGGAGGAGCTATTGCGATGGCCGCTGTTGTTTGTGTAGGAGGGGCAACCGCTGGAGCGCTGGTTGTTGGTGCTGATGTTGCCGCTGCTCTTGCCCTTTTTCCACGGCGGGGAACAGTAGCAAGAACCACCACCACGTCGCAAAACATTTGAAATCGGCGGTGTTGCTCGAGCCATGAAACATCTCCACTCTTTGATCAAAATTACTCATTTGAGCAAAGAGATCATCGAGGGGACCGCCTTAGTGCGGGCATCGAGAGTCGACACCCGGGGGGGGGGGGGGGGCTGGTATTCCTTGTGAAGACCGACGATGATGTAGGAGATCACCTCGTCCTCGTCCAACGGCTTTCCCGCAGTAGCGAGTTCGACGGCGAGGGAGAGCATGTAGGCAAAGTAGACACCCACAATATGGGTTCCCTTCTACGCGTTGGAGAGGGTGATGTAGTTGTCGTTCACATGTGATTGAAACTGCGACGAGAACATGCTCGCGAGTGCAATCCAAAGCTCATGTGCCTTGTGGATGGAGGTGACCTTAACAAGAACCTCTCGGAATAAGTTGTTCAGTAGATGCACAAGTACCTGCTAGTCTTCCCTAACCTAGGCGTGACGAAGAGGGTTTGGGACAACTTCATCTTTTCCTTCCTTGTTCCTCGTGGTGATGGTTTTTTTCTTTGGCTCCAGGGTGGTTCCAGGCATAGCCGAAAAAACCCGCGTTGATGAGTTGCGGCGTGATCGGTGCACGCCAAAGGATGTAGTTCGTCCTGGTGAGCTTCTCCATAACTTGTCCATGGATGCTGGACAGAGGAGCACTAGAGGAAGAAGACATTGCGAGCGGTGATGGGGATGATATGGTGGAGCTAGATGTAATAGAAGAAGGAGGCTCTGATTACCATGTGAAGATTGCTTGAAGCGTCTTACCTCATTGAAGGTGATATGTACGTGTCTATATAGGTAGGGGCTTATCCCTGAGATAAGCATACAAGTTGTTCAGATTACATCTTGAGAATCAAGTAAGGGAGATATAGAGATAAGGCCTACGGTTACAAACAAGAGAATGCTAGGCTAATAAACTAACTCCCTGAACATGGCTCCCTAGCCTACACACACGCTCGCACGCGATATGTAAGTATGTATGTTTGACAGTAGTATGCAGAGACCTGATATCTCTAACAACCCCCTGCACGAGGAGGCAGAAGACCAGGCGATTGTGGCGCAAAACAATCCACGTAGGTTTCTTCATGAATCAGTTACACTGGTGCTAAAACTTGGCGTGAAAAACACTTTAGTGGCAAAACTTGCGGCATACATTGAAGTGGTGCTATAACTTGACTTTGACGTGCATATACGGTGTAAATCGCAGAGGCCGGGTGTAATGCTTAAATCTTTTAAGTAATAAAGCGCCCCTTTTCAGAAAAACATACGGTGCAAATCACATTTGTATACTGACACAGTGCTGACTAGGCACGCCCCATGCGTGGACCCACTATCAGCCATTGAATGGTGGAGATAGGGCTTGTGGCCTGTTATGGTGGCAGATGGATTTTGAACCCGTGATCTGCAGCATGGATGCGCATCTGCTTAACCAATGGACCGAGAACCGTTTTTCCTTCTAAACGGATATGCACTCTATATATTCGGTAGGTGTAATTGACTCTTTCTTCATCAGTACGAAAAAGAGTGACATGCCACTAGATAGACAGGACTTCGTGCTTTTTGAGCCATCTCAAAGATTAAGTAAACGCTAGCGACTACTGAGGATGTTTGTTATGTGACAGGACTGACAACCTTGAGCGTCGAGGCTGGCCGAACCCAGGATACCCACGTGTTCGTGCACTGCATTTTTGCAGGAGAGGTTTGGATGCGTTTCCTGCCTGGCAGGAGCCTCCTTTCCCATCCCTAAGAGCATCTCCAGCCGTTCGCCCCTCCCCCCCCCCCCCCCCCCCCCCCGGGGGGGCGAACCGGCGCTAGTTCGGCCACTGGGGCGACCTAGCTTTCAGTCACGCCCCCAGGCGCCGGCCCGAGGACATGGAAAATTCGAACTTGGTCGTTCCCGCTCACAAAAGACGGCACAAGTCCGGCGATTATAAGTCACAGTTCGGCGATCGGATATAGTCAGGCGTACAAAAAATAGAGCGGCACAAGTTCGCGTGCGCAACACATCACTCGGCAGGGTCGGCCTCAGGCGTCGGCGGAGTCGGCGTGCGCGGGCTTGGCGGTGTCGGAGCTGCTTCTGTGCTGGGCAGTGTCGGCGCGGCTTCGGTGCTGCTGGGCGTCGTGGAGGCGTCATCACGCGGGCTTGGCGGCGGCGTCGGCGTGGGCGCGGGAGTTGGCGTCGCCGTCATCGGCAGCTGGTTCAGGATGAGGCCGCGCTCCGCCATGTACGACGCCTTGAGCTTCTCGTCGGTGCTCTGGAGCATGTCCACCCCGCCCATCAGAAAAGCCAGGTCGGTGTGCCTCTTCTTCGTGGTGACGTTGGTCCGGAGTAGGTCGAGCTTGATGGCGCTGTTCGTCATCAACGAAGACCACCGCGCCGCGGTTTTCTCTTCATGCAGGGCGGCCCGGGCCTGTGCGTCGGCGAGGCAATGCTCGATGGACTCCTGTACTCGAGCGGTGGCCGCGTCGGCGTGTTTCCCCTTCTTGGCACCTTTGTTGCCGTCCGGCCGCCCCTCTGACTCGCCCGGAGTCGGCGCGTCCGGCTTGTATGTCTCCTTGGCCTTGTCGAGGGTGCGCCGGACTTTCGCCCACTTCTCGCACTTGTCAATGTGCTTGTAAACGTGGAGGTACTTGAATTCGGCGCCGCTGTTGCTCTGCCGATACAGGGCGAACATGCGCAGCAACTGCGCGAAGGAACAAACAGTTGCCGGGCGCACACGGCGAAGACAGGTGGGAGACCGGCGTGGCATACCTGATCCTGAACGCTGGCGCCGCTCTCCGGGCGAGCCGCGACCTCCTCGACGACCCCATGCCATTTGTTGCACTCCCCCTGGATACGCCCCCAATGGTTCGCCATCGCCTTCGACCCGCGCTGCATGTAGACGCCTTTGAAGTAGGGGTCGACAAGCTTGCGCTCGTCGAACTCGGCCTTGATGTGTTCCCAGTACGTCTCGATGCTCTGGTTTGTGTCGGTCGTCGGGTCGAGGCAGACGACTTTCCATGCTTCGGCGAGGCATTCCTCCTCCTTGGACGCCCACTTGATGCGCGGCTCGCCTGACCTGGCCGCCCGCTTCTTCTTCTTGCGCCTCCTCGCCGGAACAGTTGCCGGCTCCTCCTCCTCCTCCTCCTCCTCCTCCTCGTCCTCCTCCTCCTCCTGCTCCTCCTGTTCCTCCTCGCCGTAGACGTAGCCGAGCTCACCGTCCATGCCGCCGCTGAGATCCACCGTCTCGTCCGGGGTGACGAACCCGGGGGACGCGGCGCCCGCGGCCGAACCTGCCGCGATGATGTCGTCCATGTCGGCCTCGATCTCATCGGTGTCGTCGAGGTGAGAGAAGGGCAGGGCGCCACGGCGGAGTGGGGGCGTCGGGGAGGAAGCGTAGGCGGGCGGCGAGTAGTTGTATGGAGGGTACTGCACGCCGGCGAAGGCGGGCGAGGGCGTGCGCTGGGCTGGGTGTCCATGGGGGAAGGTGACGTTTGGGTTGAATCCACCGTGCGCGTCCCCGTCGGCGTAGCCCGGCGAGGGCGATCCCCATGGCTGCGGCAACGGAGAGCCGACGCCTTGCTGGCCCCAGGGCGCGTACTGGGCATGGCTGCCGGGTGGATTCATCATCTGCGCGAGTCGCCTCGGCCTCGGCTTGGTCCGCCGAAGCGGCAGCCGCAGCCGCGCGTGCCGCGTTGTCACGGGCCTTCTTGGCGATGGCCCTGTTCTGCCGGTCGGTGGTGACAGTCTCCCGCCGCTGAACTTCTGCCCTCCAATCGGCATTTGTCATGCCCGGTGGCTTGGACGGCGGCGCCCTCGGCTTCCTCTGCTTCGGCTGGGCGACGGAGGCGGTTGCCGCGGCGCGGGGGGCGACATACTTCTTGGGTGGCATGGCGGCCGGCTGGGAGACGAGCGGGAGGGAGATTGGCGGGAGGAAATGAGAAAATGGGAGGGAAGTGGGGAAAAGCGGGAAGAGGCGCTCGACTCGCCGACAGTGCGGACCCACGCGCCCTTTTCGCTTGTGCCGGCGCCCCAGGCGCCCCCCAGGGCGCCGGGTTCTGCCTGGGTCCGCCGGCACCAGTTTCGGTCCGAGCCGGCGAAAAACGGGCTTCTGGGGGACGACTGGGCCGTTTTTTCGGCGCCGGCGCAGCAAAATCGCCTGAAAAAGGCATGTTAGGGGCGGAGCTGGAGATGCTCTAACATCAAGGACAGGAGCTTGAGCTTGGAGGACCGGTGGTTGCACGCACGGAAGGCTGCTCCAAAACAGCCGAGGAGACACTGACGCGGTGATGATCTTGGTTCGTTGGCACATTTGGAAGGAGCGAAATGCTCGGATTTTCGAGGGTGTTATGACGGACCCTACTGGCGTGGTGAGCATGGTCATTGAGGACGTCAGAGCCAGGCACACGGCTGGTTGCTTCGCCACCATGCACCGTGGCTGGCTAGCCAGCCTGCAGGAAAAGCCTACCTAGGCCGGGCAAGCTGTTGCCTTGGCCGGAGCCTTGCTTGCACTCGTCGGGTAACCTGAGGTCTTGTAGTGGCTCTGCCTGCTTCTACTCTTTTCCATGTAAAATCCTTTCTCTATCTCTCTTCTCTTCTTCTACTCCTAAAGAAGGAGTCTGCGATGCGATGGTAAGTCAGTGGTCGTAGTTCGTTTCGTTCGTACGTCCTCGCTCGCGCGACTCCTTTCGCAAAACTGTGCAGCGACATGTGGGACAGATGTTTACCCCATGGAAAAAAAAGTGAAATCAACCCCTCCCTATCATCGTCTCAAAAAATCTTGCTCTCATTCATATCCTCAACCCCCGTATGAGATCGCCCCCCTGCCGCCTAAGGCCACAGCCCTGCCCGTGGCACCTCTCCTCTCCCGGCGGCCCTCCTTCACCGCAGTCTCCTCTACTCTGCCCCGTCCGCCCAAGTCTCTTCTCCCTTGCGGCACCTATCAGCCGCGACCGTGATGCCCGTCGACCACCGGGTGGGCATTCGGTAGAAACCGAAAATTCGGTTTATACCGTTCGGTTTATTTTTAAATTCGGTTTTGAAAACTAGAAACCGAAAATAGCAAGCCAAGATTGCTAACCGATTTTTCGGTTTAACCGATACTTCGGTTCAGGGGGAGAGTATCATGTGATACGGGAGCATAGGTGCTCCCATGATACGGACTTCTGGACCCTCGGATCTCAGATCCAACAGCATACGAGGAGTTGCTGTAGCTGCTATACTTGCGCGCATTTTTTAGATTCTATACATGGGCTTTTTTGCAAAAAAGTGTATCATTTCACAGGAGCTCTTGGATCTAAGATCCAATGGCCGAGCTCGCACGGGAGCATCTAACCTTAGGCCCTCCCGGAGCACCAGATATTTTCCCTTCGGTTCAGTTTTCGGTTTATTACCGAACAATGCTTACCACGCAGCAGGAAGCGCTTCTGGTCTGAGCAGTAAACACCTTGCCCCCCTTGACTGTTCGCAAGCGATGTGGGACTAAACAAATGCTGCACGCTCCACCCAGCCGCAAGAAATACTAGTTTTTGCGTTGGGCCTTGCAGTTAGTGGTGGGCCCAAGTCAAGAAAAGTAGAAGTACTAGTCAGAACTGGGACAAATAGGATGCATGGGCCTTCGTAGGATGTGTGGTTGTAGCCTGGAGACGCGCACGCGGCCGCCAGCGTTTGGCGCTACGCGCGGGAACGAACGGAGGGAGCCAGTCAGGAAGTCAGGAACTCTTTGCACTTCGGTTTTTTGTTTAGTTATCGGTTTAATACCGAACTGGCCGATTTAAATTCGGTTATTAAACATAAAAATCGAATTTAATTGTGATGGCACAAAAAACCGAAAATTCGGTTTATTCGGTTTCGGTATCGATCCGGTATTCGGTTGATCGGTTTTTATGCCCACCCCTGACCAGCTGCCCAAGTTATGTATGGGTTCTTGAAGGTGAGATTCCCTCTTTTCCATTTGTTCCTGTTCATTCCCTATCTGTGTGTGCTTGTGATTTTTCTTGTATGAACTACAGCGTGGTGAATAAATCTTGCTTGATGGATTTACCTTCACGGAAGATTAATTTCGGATTTTATTTGCGGTTTCGTGTTCCAATAAACTTATTTTACCGCCCCGCATCTAGTATACTACTGTAGCGACTGGCCTGGGTCCTCTTCTTTCGTCCGCCGCCGGCGCAAGCTGGAACTCATTCATGGGGAGCGCCTACTAGCGGCTGCGAGGAGCAGATCAAGGCCTCCCAATAGGCGCATGATCAAGTCATGAAACTTGTCGATGAACACTTCTGCTTCAGTACAACCCTCTTAAACACATCAACGATTCAGATTTCTTTTTTTTAAGGCAAACGATCCAGATTTCTTTGTATCCCTTCGTAAGAAAGGGTAGGATGGGCTTTTTCCAAAAGTACGTCGCCTGCCCAACGAAATGTATACGGTGTATGCCAATTGGGCCGGCCCATTGGTCAAGGCTGCACCGTGTAGGAGGAAGTGCGTTGTTTGCGGAGTGTAAAAATTCATAAACTAAATGTATTATCTGGCGCTAGGAATCGAACAGTAGACCTCTTGCACATGAGGCTAAGAGGCTGACCGCTTCCGATAATCCTACATCCACTTAAAGCTACGAAGACCTCTTACGTAACCTTCCTTTAAACTTCTCTGCCCCCTGATTTTCAGGTGGGTGGGGCCCTCTCCTCGCCCTTGTCCAATCATAAATTTTTTTGAAGGGAGACCAGCAAGGCTGGGCTTTTTCATTATGATAGGTAGGGAGCAATATGTACATAGACCAAGACGGTCATAAGGATGAAAAAGAAGAGGAAATTAAAAGGAGAAGAAGAAAAAGAGGACAGCACAGGCGAAAATCTCTCAGCTTGGGTCCCCGAAAGGCGACAGCAGGCAGGATGCACCCCCCAATCTCCACAATTCCAAGTCTCCTCGAATCTCCCTTATTGTGGTTTCCACCATTGAGATTTTGTTGTTGAAGATTCTGTTGTTTCGCTCAAGCCATATCCTCCATGACACCAGGATCATCATCGATTTGATGCCCTTCTTTTGTTCAGCCGTCGTCTTGGAGACGATAGAAATCCACATCTCTTTTGAGCTTTCAGGGTTTTGCCATCCAATGGGATCGAGTGATCTGCATCCAGAGCAGTCGGCAGCCTTTTGCTAGACCATCCTGGCATGCGGGCATTCCCACAGAATGTGCAACGAGGTCTCCAAGTTTCGCAGACATAGAGGGCAAAAATAGTTGTTTGGCCAGCATCGACGCTGTAGACGATCAGCGCACCATAGCCTATCCAACATGAGCAGCCAAATGAAAAACTTACAGCGAGGGGGAGCCCATGCCCACCAGAACATGTCTTTGAAAGGAGAGGCCACCCTTCGAGCAAACTGTAGCTTGTAAGCTGCCGCAACGGAGTAGGTTCCAGATGTAGTTGTTTTCCAGGTGATCGAATCCGCAGCACCGGTGATGAGGCTTGCCTCTGCATTTCGGACTAATCTCCAGAGGCAGCGGAATTGCTCTAGGAAATCATTTGTGAACGGTGGTCTTCTTATGTCTTGGATCCATCTGTGTCCATGCAACGCCTCCCTGACAGATCGATCCTTTGCTCTTGATCGCTTGTACAGCGCCGAGGCTATTTCTCGCAAAGGGAGTGGCCCCATCCATGTTGATTCCCAGAACAGAGCAGTTTTGCCGTCGCCAATCCTGACAGTTGTGGCAACGGCAAAAAGGGCTCGGTCCCGCTCATTGCATGGGATCACCGAGCCAACCCAAGGCCTGTTGGGTTCGGCCCAAGACAACCACAGCCAACGTAGACGAAGCGCTCTGGCAAATTTCTGAAGATCATGGATCCCAAGGCCGCCCAGCTCTACTGGAGAGCACACTTGGCGCCAACTGACCTTGCTCTTGCTGTTGGAAATATGCCCTGGAGGCAATAATAAATGGTTATTATTATATTTCTTTGTTCATGGTAATTGTCTATTATTCATGCTATAATTGTATTGTCCGGAAATCATAATACATGTGTGAATACATAGACCACAACGTGTCCCTAGTAAGCCTCTAGTTGACTAGCTCGTTGATCAACAGATAGTCATGGTTTCCTGACTATGGACATTGGATGTCATTGATAACGGGATCACATCATTAGGAGAATGATGTGATGGACAAGACCCAATCCTAAGCATAGCATAAAAGATCGTGTAGTTTCGTTTGCTAGAGCTTTTCCAATGTCAAGTATCTTTTCCTTAGACCATGAGATCGTGCAACTCCCGGATATCGTAGGAGTGCTTTGGGTGTGCCAAACGTCACAACGTAACTGAGTGACTATAAAGGTGCACTACGGGTATCTCCGAAAGTGTCTGTTGGGTTGGCACGGATCGAGACTGGGATTTGTCACTCCGTGTGACGGAGAGGTATCTCTGGGCCCACTCGGTAATGCATCATCATAACGAGCTCAATGTGACTAAGGCGTTAGTCACGGGATCATGCATTGCGGTACGAGTAAAGAGACTTGCTGGTAACGAGATTGAACAAGGTATTAGGATACCGACGATCGAATCTCGGGCAAGTAACATACCGATTGACAAAGGGAATTGCATACGGATTGATTGAATCCTCGACACCGTGGTTCATCCGATGAGATCATCGTGGAACATGTGGGAGCCAACATGGGTATCCAGATCCCGCTGTTGGTTATTGACCGGAGAGGCGTCTCGGTCATGTCTGCATGTCTCCCGAACCCGTAGGGTCTACACACTTAAGGTTCGGTGACGCTAGGGTTGTAGAGATATGTGTATGCGGAAACCCGAAAGTTGTTCGGAGTCCCGGATGAGATCCCGGACGTCACGAGAGGTTCCGGAATGGTCCGGAGGTGAAGAATTATATATAGGAAGTCCAGTTTCGGCCACCGGGAAAGTTTCGGGGGTTACCGGTATTGTACCGGGACCACCGGAAGGGTCCCGGGGGTCCACCGGGTGGGGCCACCTATCCCGGAGGGCCCCGTGGGCTGAAAGTGGAAGGGAACCAGCCCTTAGTGGGCTGGGGCGCCCCCCTTGGGCCTCCCCCCATGCGCCTAGGGTTGGGAACCCTAGGGTGGGGGACTTCCCCCTTGCCTTAGGGGGCAAGGCAACCCCTTCCCCCCCTTTGGCCGCCGCCCCCCCCATGAGATCTCATCTCTAGGGCCGGCGCCCCCCCAGGGGGCCTATATAAAGGGGGGGAGGGAGGGCAGCAAACTACAGCCTTGGGCGCCTCCCTCCTCCCTTGCAACACCTCTCTCTCTCTCGCAGAAGCTCGGCGAAGCCCTGCCGGAGACCCGCTACATCCACCACCACGCCGTCGTGCTGTTGGATCTCCCTCAACCTCTCATTCCCCCTTGCTGGATCAAGAAGGAGGAGACGTCGCTGCACCGTATGTGTGTTGAATGCGGAGGTGCCGTCCGTTCGGCACTCGGTCATCGGTGATTTGGATCACGGCGAGTACGACTCCGTCATCCACGTTCATTGGAACGCTTCCGCTCGCGATCTACAAGGGTATGTAGATGCACTCCTTTCCCCTCGTTGCTAGTAGACTCCATAGATGCATCTTGGTGAGCGTAGGAAAATTTTAAATTATGCTACGATTCCCAACAGTGGCATCATGAGCCAGCGTAGTTACTATGCACGAGTAGAACACAAAGCAGTTGTGGGCGTTGATGTTACCAATTCTTCTTGCCGCTACTAGTCATTTCTTGTTTCGGCGGCATTGTAGGATGAAGCGGCCCGGACCGACCTTACATGTACGCTTACGTGAGACAGGTTCCACCGACTGACATGCACTAGTTGCATAAGGTGGCTAGCGGGTGTCTGTCTCTCCTACTTTAGTCGGAACGGATTTGATGAAAAGGGTCCTTCTGAAGGGTAAATAGAAATTGGCAAATCACGTTGTGGTCATACGTAGGTAAGAAACGTTCTTGCTAGAAACCTACAAACCACGTAAAAAACTTGCAACAACAATTAGAGGACGTCTAACTTGTTTTTGCAGCAAGTGCTATGTGATGTGATATGGCCAGAAGATGTGATGAATGATATATGTGATGTATGAGATTGATCATATTCTTATAATAGGAATCATGACTTGCATGTCGATGAGTATGACAACCGGCAGGAGCCATAGGAGTTGTCTTTATTATTTTGCATGACCTGCGTGTCATTGAATAACGCTATGTAAATTACTTTACTTTGTTGCTAAACGCGTTAGCCATAGAAGTAGAAGTAATCGTTGGCGTGACGACTTCATGAAGACACAATGATGGAGATCATGATGATGGAGATCATGGTGTCATGCCGGTGACGAAGATTATCATGGTGCCCCGAAGATGGAGATCAAAGGAGCATGATGATATTGGCCATATCATGTCACTATTTGATTGCATGTGATGTTTATCATGTTTTTGCATCTTATTTGCTTAGAACGACGGTAGTAAGTAAGATGATCCCTTATAATAATTTCAAGAAAGTGTTCGCCCTAACTGTGCACCGTTGCGAAGGTTCGTTGTTTCGAAGCACCACGTGATGATCGGGTGTGATAGATTCTAACGTTCGAATACAACGGGTGTTGACGAGCCTAGCATGTACAGACATGGCCTCGGAACACACGCAATACACTTAGGTTGACTTGACGAGCCTAGCATGTACAGACATGGCCTCGGAACACGGAGGACCGAAAGGTCGAGCATGAGTCGTATAGAAGATACGATCAACATGGAGATGTTCACTGATCTTGACTAGTCCGTCTCACGTGATGATCGGACACGGCCTAGTTAAACTCGGATCATGTTTCACTTAGATGACGAGAGGATGTCTATCTGAGTGGGAGTTCATTAAATAATTTGATTAGATGAACTTAATTATCATGAACTTAGTCTAAAATCTTTACACTATGTTGTAGATCAAATGGCCAACGTTGTCCTCAATTTCAACGCGTTCCTAGAGAAAACCAAGCTGAAAGATGATGGCAGCAACTATACGGACTGGGTCCGGAACCTGAGGATCATCCTCATAGTAGCCAAGAAAGATTATGTCTTAGAAGCACCGCTAGGTGAAGCACCAATCCCAGAGAACCAAGACGTTATGAACGCTTGGCAATCACGTGCTGATGATTACCCCCTCGTTCAGTGCAGCATGCTTTACAGCTTAGAACCGGGTCTCCAAAAGCGTTTTGAGAAACATGGAGCATACGAGATGTTCGAGGAGCTGAAACTGGTTTTCCAAGCTCATGCCCGGGTCGAGAGATATGATGTCTCCGACAAGTTCTTCAGCTGTAAAATGGAGGAGAACAGTTCTGTTAGTGAGCACATACTCAGAATGTCTGGGTTGCACAACCGCTTGTCTCAGCTGGGAGGTAATCTCCCGGATGACGCGGTCATTGACAGAATCCTCCAGTCGCTTCCACCAAGCTACAAGAGCTTTGTGATGAACTACAATATGCAGGGGATGGAAAAGACCATTCCTGAGGTATATTCAATGCTGAAATCAGCGAAAGGGGAGATCAGAAAAGAACATCAAGTGTTGATGGTGAATAAAACCACTAAGTTCAAGAAGGGCAAGGGTAAGAAGAACTTCAAGAAGGACGGCAAGGGAGTTGCCGCGCCCGGTAAACCAGTTACTGGGAAGAAGTCAAAGAATGGACCCAAGCCCGAGACTGAGTGCTTTTATTGCAAGGGAAGTGGTCACTGGAAGCGGAACTGCCCCAAATACTTAGCGGACAAGAAGAAGGCCGGCAACACCAAAGGTATATGTGATATACATGTAATTGATGTGTACCTTACCAGTACCCGTAGTAGCTCCTGGGTATTTGATACCGGTGCGGTTGCTTATATTTGTAACTCAAAACAGGAACTACGGAATAAACGGAGACTGGCGAAGGACGAGGTGATGATGCGCGTCGGGAATGGTTCCAAGGTCGATGTGATCGCCGCCGGCACGCTACCTCTGCATCTACCCACGGGATTAGTTTTAAACCTCAATAATTGTTATTTAGTGCCAGCTTTGAGCATGAACATTGTATCTGGATCTCGTTTAATTCGAGATGGCTACTCATTTAAATCCGAGAATAATGGTTGTTCTATTTATTTGAGAGAAATGTTTTATGGTCATGCCCCGCTGGTCAATGGTTTATTTTTGATGAATCTCGAACGTGATGTTACACATGTTCATAGTGTGAATACCAAAAGATGTAAAGTTGATAACGATAGTCCCACATACTTGTGGCACTGCCGCCTTGGTCACATTGGTGTCAAGCGCATGAAGAAGCTCCATGCAGATGGACTTTTGGAGTCTCTTGATTACGAATCATTTGACACGTGCGAACCATGCCTCATGGGTAAGATGACCAAGACTCCGTTCTCCGGAACAATGGAGCGAGCAACCAACTTATTGGAAATCATACATACCGATGTGTGTGGTCCAATGAGTGTTGAGGCTCGCGGAGGATATCGTTATGTTCTCACTCTCACTGATGATTTAAGTAGATATGGGTATGTCTACCTAATGAAACACAAGTCTGAAACCTTTGAAAAGTTCAAGGAATTTCAGAGTGAGGTTGAGAATCAACGTGACAGAAGAATAAAATTCTTACGATCAGATCGTGGTGGAGAATATTTAAGTCACGAGTTTGGTGCACACTTAAGGAAATGTGGAATAGTTTCACAACTCACGCCGCCTGGAACAACTAAGAGAAATGGTGTGTCCGAACGTCGTAATCGCACTCTATTGGATATGGTGCGATCTATGATGTCTCTTACCGATTTACCGTTCTCATTTTGGGGTTATGCTTTAGAGACTGCCGCATTCACTTTAAATAGGGCTCCGTCGAAATCCGTTGAGACGACACCGTATGAATTATGGTTTGGGAAGAAACCAAAGCTGTCGTTTCTAAAAGTTTGGGGATGCGATGCTTATGTCAAGAAACTTCAACCTGAAAAGCTCGAACCCAAATCGGAAAAATGCGTCTTCATAGGATACCCTAAGGAAACCATTGGGTATACCTTCTACCTCAGATCCGAAGGCAAGATCTTCGTTGCCAAGAACGGGTCCTTTCTGGAGAAGGAGTTTCTCTCGAAAGAATTGAGTGGGAGGAAAGTGGAACTTGATGAGGTGATAGTCACCCCTTCCGAACCGGAAAGTAGCGCAGCGCGGGAAAATGTTCCTGTGGTGCCTACACCGACTGGGGAGGAAGTTAATGATGATGATCATCGAGCTTCGGATCAAGTTACTGAACTTCGTAGGTCCACAAGGACACGTTCCGCACCAGAGTGGTACGGCAACCCTGTCCTGGAAATCATGTTGTTAGACAATGGTGAACCTTCGAACTATGAAGAAGCGATGGCGGGCCCGGATTCCGACAAATGGCTAGAAGCCATGAAATCCGAGATAGAATCCATGTATGAAAACAAAGTATGGACTTTGACTGACTTGCCCGATGAGCGGCGAGCCATAGAAAACAAATGGATCTTTAAGAAGAAGAAGACGGACGCGGATGGTAATGTAACCATCTATAAGGCTCGACTTGTCGCTAAGGGTTATCGACAAGTTCAAGGGGTTGACTACGATGAGACTTTCTCACCCGTAGCGAAGCTGAAGTCCGTCCGAATCATGTTAGCAATTGCCGCATACTATGATTATGAGATATGGCAGATGGACGTCAAAACGGCATTCCTTAACGACTTCCTTAAGGAAGAGTTGTATATGATGCAGCAGGAAGGTTTTGTCGATCCTAAGAATGCTAACAAAGTATGCAAGCTCCAGTGCTCAATCTATGGGCTGGTGCAAGCATCTCGGAGTTGGAACATTCGCTTTGATGAGATGATCAAAGCGTTTGGGTTTACACAGACTTATGGAGAAGCCTGTGTTTACAAGAAAGTGAGTGGGAGCTCTGTAGCATTTCTCATATTATATGTGGATGACATACTATTGATGGGAAATGATATAGAATTCTTGGAAAGTATAAAGGCCTATTTGAATAAGTGTTTTTCAATGAAGGACCTTGGAGAAGCTGCTTATATATTAGGCATCAAGATCTATAGAGATAGATCAAGACGCCTCATTGGTCTTTCACAGAGTACATACCTTGACAAGATATTGAAGAAGTTCAGTATGGATCAGTCCAAGAAGGGGTTCTTGCCTGTATTGCAAGGTGTGCAATTGAGCACGGCTCAATGCCCGACCACGGCAGAAGATATAGAAAAGATGAGTGTCATCCCCTATGCCTCGGCCATAGGGTCTATTATGTATGCCATGCTGTGTACCAGACCTGATGTAAACCTTGCCGTAAGTTTGGTAGGAAGGTACCAAAGTAATCCCGGCATGGAACACTGGACAGCGGTCAAGAATATCCTGAAGTACCTGAAAAGGACTAAGGATATGTTTCTCGTTTATGGAGGTGACGAAGAGCTCGTCGTAAAGGGTTACGTCGACGCTAGCTTCGACACAGATCTGGATGACTCAAAGTCTCAAACCGGATACGTGTATATTTTGAATGGAGGAGCAGTAAGCTGGTGCAGTTGCAAGCAAAGCGTCGTGGCGGGATCTACATGTGAAGCGGAGTACATGGCAGCCTCGGAGGCAGCACAGGAAGCAGTCTGGATGAAGGAGTTCATTACCGACCTAGGGGTGATTCCCAATGCGTCGGGCCCGATGACTCTCTTCTATGACAACACTGGAGCTATTGCCCTTGCGAAGGAGCCCAGGTTTCACAGGAAGACCATGCATATCAAGCTTCGCTTCAACTCCATTCGTGAAAGTGTTCAAAATGGAGACATAGATATTTGTAAAGTACATACGGACCTAAATGTAGCAGATCCGTTGACTAAACCTCTCCCTAGGGCAAAACATGATCAACACCAGGACGCAATGGGTGTTCGATTCATCACAATGTAACTAGATTATTGACTCTAGTGCAAGTGGGAGACTGTTGGAAATATGCCCTAGAGGCAATAATAAATAGTTATTATTATATTTCTTTGTTCATAGTAATTGTCTATTATTCATGCTATAATTGTATTGTCCGGAAATCGTAATACATGTGTGAATACATAGACCACAACGTGTCCCTAGTAAGCCTCTAGTTGACTAGCTCGTTGATCAACAGATAGTCATGGTTTCCTGACTATGGACATTGGATGTCATTGATAACGGGATCACATCATTAGGAGAATGATGTGATGGACAAGACCCAATCCTAAGCATAGCATAAAAGATCGTGTAGTTTCGTTTGCTAGAGCTTTTCCAATGTCAAGTATCTTTTCCTTAGACCATGAGATCGTGCAACTCCCGGATATCGTAGGAGTGCTTTGGGTGTGCCAAACGTCACAACGTAACTGGGTGACTATAAAGGTGCACTACGGGTATCTCCGAAAGTGTCTGTTGGGTTGGCACGGATCGAGACTGGGATTTGTCACTCCGTGTGACGGAGAGGTATCTCTGGGCCCACTCGGTAATGCATCATCATAATGAGCTCAATGTGACTATGGCGTTAGTCACGGGATCATGCATTGCGGTACGAGTAAAGAGACTTGCCGGTAACGAGATTGAACAAGGTATTGGGATACCGACGATCGAATCTCGGGCAAGTAACATACCGATTGACAAAGGGAATTGCATACGGATTGATTGAATCCTCGACACCGTGGTTCATCCGATGAGATCATCGTGGAACATGTGGGAGCCAACATGGGTATCCAGATCCCGCTGTTGGTTATTGACCGGAGAGGCGTCTCGGTCATGTCTGCATGTCTCCCGAACCCGTAGGGTCTACACACTTAAGGTTCGGTGACGCTAGGGTTGTAGAGATATGTGTATGCGGAAACCCGAAAGTTGTTCGGAGTCCCGGATGAGATCCCGGACGTCACGAGAGGTTCCGGAATGGTTCGGAGGTGAAGAATTATATATAGGAAGTCCAGTTTCGGCCACCGGGAAAGTTTCGGGGGTTACCGGTATTGTACCGGGACCACCGGAAGGGTCCAGGGGGTCCACCGAGTGGGGCCACCTATCCCGGAGGGCCCCATGGGCTGAAAGTGGAAGGGAACCAGCCCTTAGTGGGCTGGGGCGCCCCCCTTGGGCCTCCCCCCATGCGCCTAGGGTTGGGAACCCTAGGGTGGGGGGACTTCCCCCTTGCCTTGGGGGGCAAGGCAACCCCTTCCCCCCCTTTGGCCGCCGCCCCCCATGAGATCTCATCTCTAGGGCCGGCGCCCCCCCAGGGGGCCTATATAAAGGGGGGGAGGGAGGGCAGCAAACTACAGCCTTGGGCGCCTCCCTCCTCCCTTGCAACACCTCTCTCTCTCGCGCAGAAGCTCGGCGAAGCCCTGCCGGAGACCCGCTACATCCACCACCACGCCATCGTGCTGTTGGATCTCCATCAACCTCTCCTTCCCCCTTGCTGGATCAAGAAGGAGGAGACGTCGCTGCACCGTACGTGTGTTGAACGCGGAGGTGCCGTCCGTTCGGCACTCGGTCATCGGTGATTTGGATCACGGCGAGTACGACTCCGTCATCCACGTTCATTGGAACGCTTCCGCTCGCGATCTACAAGGGTATGTAGATGCACTCCTTTCCCCTCGTTGCTAGTAGACTCCATAGATGCATCTTGGTGAGCATAGGAAAATTTTAAATTATGCTACGATTCCCAACACTTGCCACCCGTAAGGTTTTCTTTTTGCGCCCAGAGGAACTTTCTACAGATTTTATCTATGTCCTTGAGGAAGCTGGCGTTTACCTGGATTGCGGTGAGCGCAAAGATAGGCATAGATGTGAGCACAGAGCGCACGAGCGCGCGCCTGCCGGCTACGTTCATCAGTCTACCCTTCCAGCTCGCTAACTTTGCCCTAATTCTATCGTAAACGAATTGCAGGTGCACCTTTCTGAGCCTACCTATGGTGATTGGAAGACCAAGGTATGTGATCGGGAAGGCAACGCGTGCTCCAGCGAAAGCCTCCAGGGTATGGTCAAGGTTGATTTCTTGGCATTGGATGGGGGCAACAGTTGACTTTTCAGGGTTCATCCGCAGTCCGGTGGCCTGTCCAAAGTGGTGCATGATTTCCAGAAGGCAGGCAACATCCTCGCGTGTGGGGTTAGAGAAGAGAATGGCATCGTCAGCATACAGACTGGGTCTCAGTTTTGCATCTCTACCAGGAAGGGGTGTAAGAAGACCAGAGTTTTGTGCTGCCTCAAGAACACGGTGGAGCGTGTCAATCGCCAAGATGAACAAAAACGGGGACAGGGGGTCCCCCTGCCGCAGGCCACGGAAGTGTTGTATTATTGGGCATGGGGATCCATTGAGGAGGACGACAGAGGACAACGAGGCCAATAGAGCGGAGATCCAGTTGCGCCACCTGAGCGAGAAACCTAGATTTTGCAGCAACTCCAGTAGGTATTCCCACGAGATCGAGTCGAAAGCCTTGTGTCGGGGATATACCCCGCGGTATGACCCGGCCAGACTTGGCGACTCACCAGAGACCTGGCCAGACTTGGCGATTGACTAGAGACCTGGCTAGAGCTTGGCAACTTACTGGTGATCCGCCCGAACATGGCGATTCACAGGTAACCCGCTTGGACATTGTGACTCACTGGAGAACTGGCGGGCGGATCAGACGGACGACAAGGCCCAAGGCCTAGCAGGCTGGCTTATACTCTAGTGGGCCGGCTTAAGGAGAAAGAGATGACGAATATTTCCTTTACGAGGAAGCAAGACCCGGACTTGTATTCAACTTGTAAGAAAAGATAGACTAGTCCTAGTCCTACTAGGACTCCGCATGTAACCCACCCCTCTAACTTATATAGGGAGGGGCAGGGCACCCCAAAGGAGGGGAAGAGACAAGTAACAAGAAAACAATCTCTAGGGCTAGACACCGAGAGCTGGTTCCCGGAGACTCTCCCGTGATCATAATGAGACCTAGCCTCAAACAGCATGTAGGGTTGTTACCGGATGATGTTTTCCGGGGCCCGAAGCTGTGTAAATCCTTGTCTTGTGTGTTGCGTCTCTCGATTCCGCTCAACCCCTCTCAACCTACCACATAGATGCGTTGGCCTCGCGACTAAGTCCTGACACTAAGGACATCTGTCGTGACAATTCCACGACAGTTGGCGCCCACCGTGGGGCCTCGCACACGGTGGTGTTGAGTTCTTGGAGGGATTTCTTTCAGGGATCCAGAAGCTCGCGATTGACCAGGAAAAGAAGAACCAGCATTGAAAAAAGTATCATTGAAGAAAGTAGGATTTGATGTTGAGCCGCCGCCTAGAACCGCGGCAAGAAGGATTACTGTCAATAGCCATGTATGTCGGCGTCAAGCAAAGATCCAATCTACATCGAAAACAAAATCGGGTTAAAAGAAAACTCGGTCAAAGCAAATATGATCGAGAGACAGAGCCGGTCATGACCCGGATTCTTCTAACCCCAGCGGCCTCGTTTCGAAGTGCCTATCCCCGCCGCCTCGCGTGCGCTTTCGCGGTTTCCGAGTCGTCGCCATCTTCTACAACGCAACCCGCCGGGACTGCTCTCCGGCTCTACTATGCATGGCTGCGGTCTTGAGCCGCCGGGTCCCCGCCTTCCACGGTGCTCCTTCGTCAAACCGTCGCGGGCTTTTCGGTGCTACTGCAACCCGTCCTTCTCCAAACCGCCGGCGTGCCTCTGCAACCAGGCGGACCTTGTTGACACGCCGCCGCGCCTGCGGTGCTTCCTCTGCCTAAGCCGCCGGAACTATATCGAGTCGCTGGTCTGCCTGAGCCACCTCTGTCGCGATAAACGGATCATCCGTCGTCCTAACAAATCAGGTGATATCCATCCAAGTTTGCTTTGTTAACACATGTTGTTTCTGTCAAAGAACAGTTTATCTTTGCCTTGGTCTGCAATATTGTTTATGCAGGGCAATTGTTTATGACGAAAAGTGATATTATACCGCGGAGATGGAGGCACGCCAACAACTTTTGGCACAGGTGGTCGTCGTTACTCAATGGACTCCCGCACCGGCTTATAATGCCGTGGCCGTCTCTTGCGACCGCGCCGGCTTACAACGCCGTGGCCGTCTCTCGCGACCACGCCGGCTTACAACAAGGAGGACAACTCGCCCGTCCATACCGGTTTACAATGCCGTGGCCGACTCATCTACCTGCACCCGCGGCCGACTCGCCCGTGAGTGATTTCAACGTCACCTAGTGATCAGCAAATTCATGGCAGGTTATTTCTGGCCTGGCACATCAGGTGATATCCATCTATGATATATTTTATTGGCACATTATTTTTGTCAAAGAGCAGTTTATCTTTGCCTGGGTCTGCACTATTGTTGATGCATGGCAATTGTTCACTACATCAAAACAAACATGGTTGACTCGCTCGCGCCGGTTTACAGCACCGCGGCCGATTCATCTGTTTGAGCCGCCTCTGATGCGGCGGTCGACTTTTCCATCCGTTTCTCACGGCCTGGTCTACATCAACATACGGCCGACTCACCTGTCCGCGTCGGTTTATAACGCCGTGGCTGGCTTCTCGACCGCACTGGCTTACAACGCCGTGATTGACTCGCCCGTCCGCACCAGCTTACAATGCCGCGGCCGACTCATCTGTCCGTGCCACCTTTAAAACTGTGGGTGTCTTACTGTCCGTCTATTGCGGCCTGGTCTACATCGACACACCAGGGCCGCACCTGTCTGCGTAAGCTGATTATTGAATATGAGCAGGTCACTGCTTGGGAAGCCCGGTTTCTTCCAACAACTTGGAGGAAAATTATCATGTGTTATCAGCCGCCGTCTGCACTGGACGGTTCAAATGGGCAGGCGCACAAGTCGCCGCCACTACTGTTTGGTTAACTTCAAATAGCCAGTTGGAAGTGACCATTGGCCGAGTTGCTGACACGGCTCATACGGGATCATTTATAACCCGCCGCAGTCACCTCAACCTTCTGTGGATTCACATTGCGCTATCAACACCAATGATATACACCTTATGCTATGGTCAATATGGAGAATCTCAAAGCCAACTCCTCGAGCCGTCTTGAGACTCGGGGACTACAATGATACGACTCGACAGCATTGGTCGATTTCAATGCATTCAAGAACTCTGGGTCATTGGAGGGAAAAATAACCCGGTCCCGGAGGCTACCGCATATTGGTGAAAAGTTTAAAGGCCGTCAGAAAATTTCTGGCTTAAAAAGAAAGATTCCGGTTTAGATCCGGCTCAAGAGACTTGACATCTCCCACAAAGCACTGAAGCTCTTAATATCCGGTTTAAAATCCGGTTCAAGGTAAATTTGTCTATCACAAAGCTTTGAAACTCTCAATATCCGGTTTAAGAAGTTCCGGTCCAAAAAGAATTTATCTCTCACAAAGTTCGAGTTCTCAGGAAAAATTAAAGGGACCAAAAAGAGTCTGTTACAAAGCACAACCCAAACATAGGTACCCTACTTTAATGACCATTGGAAGCTGATCGTATTCGAATTTAGCTTAACCCTTTTGGTGTGACCCTAATCGTATTCGAATCAGAGTCGTTAAATATTCTCATGATCACTAAGGGGCTTCCTGTTCAAAGATAGGTCGTATTCAAACCAAAGAGAACATAGCTGTCGGTACCCTCTTGATCGGCACACTGCCGAGCTCACTTGGGGGCTTCTTGATCGTATTCGAATCATAGCTCAAACCCCTTTTGGGAACCGACGTGGATCGTATTCGAATCAGCGTCGTTAAACAACTCTCAAGGTCATTTGGGGGCTTCCTGTTCAAACATAGGTCGTATTCAAACCAAAGAGAACATAGCTGTCGGTACCCTCTTGATCGGCAACGCCAAAGCCACTGGGGGCTATATGATCGTATTCAAATCTTAGCTTAACCCCTTTGGGACGGTTTTCTGATCGTATTCGAATCAGAAGCCTCAAAAATTTTGAAGTCTCTTTTTGCAAACAATTTTTGGACTTTATTTGAAGCTTCTTTGCTCATATCTGAAGCATATATATATGTGGTTTCTATTAACCCGCCCTGGCTTTCGGCGAACAAGTCGCCAGCATATGACAATATTCATACTTGGAAGGTTTGGCTTCTAAGGATTGGGTTATCACCCTTACTGCACAGGTCAAGTAAACCAGCAGTATAAATTCAAGATCACAGTGGTTATATGTGAGATATTATGACCCGCTCTGCGGTAAACCGCCAAGGGATCTTGTGATCTAATTATGTGCAGGATAAGACTACATTTGGGTGGTTACCCGCCCTGGTTTTTGACGTTAAGTCGCCAGGGCATATGTTGTTTAAATTCTGCAGGATTTTACAGAGCTATGACTTACATAAATGATTAAATTCAAGCCCATCATCAAGGATTGAAATTGGTGTTTCAAAAGGGTTATCAGTTCTTGATTTTATCAAAGGCTATAAGCCGCCGGGTTGTACAAATTCTGGCTTACAATGGAGGCGTATTAAATCGCCATCGGCCAACAGCCGCCGGGTATTTAAACTCCGGATTGACTTATCAACAGATGAGGTATTCAAAGTCGCTTTGGCGCAATGACTATTATTTTATCAATGGATATGATTTATTCTACAATGGAAAGAATAGTCCCGAGTCGCTGCAGGCTTACGACCCGGCACTTGGGGGCTACATTATTTAAATCGAGATCACATCAAATATGCAAGTCGCATGTCACTGCCAGCATGCACCATGGTACTTGGGGGCTAATATAAAGACATTTTTTTGCTCAACTTATTGAAGACCCGACTCATCACATTGTAATGAGCCGGCCCTTGGGGGCTACCAATTGCTCCTGTCGAAAATTCAAGGTACACAAGCCTTAATCCATTATATTGAAAGATCCACTACTCAGTTGGTAGAGTACAAAGCTCTTAACCTTGTGGACGTGGGTTCAAGCCCCATGGTGGAGATTACATCATATGCTGTTATTATCAATGAATCATATACAAAGTCCCAGCTCGGTAATATCTTACTGACCCGGCCCTTGGGAGCTACACGTTGCTGGTCAAGTTTACATGATCATATTTACAAAGTCCCTGCTCATTATTGCATAATGACCCGGCCCTTGGGGGCTACACTGGTTCTAGTTTTTATGAGCATAAGGCAATTACAAGTCCTAGGTTGCTGCAAGCATGACAACCCGGTACTTGGGGGCTACACATATGGAATATTCAGTTTATGACTAATGATTGAGATGAATAACCCGGATTTCTTCAAGGTTGCAACACTTATATTGAAGCAAGTCTTAAGTTATCACTATGTTCTCCTCTTAAGACTTGGGGGCTACAGGTGATATGCATATAAGGGAGATTTTTTTTCTTCAAATTCTCAGTTTGGAGCAGACCAGATTGACCCGGTGTTTGCAACAATCATGACCCGGTGATACCAATAATAATGACCCGGCGTCGGCAACAGTTATGACCCGGTGTTATCAATATTTACAAGCCGGTAATTTTGGCAATTATAACTAGCCAGCCTCTACATCTTTAAACTGGCGGATCACCAGATGAATCTTGAGTCTAAGATGTTTATTAAAGCCGGAGTTTTGGAAACCGACTCAAATGGATTATTTCGTATAATATTTCTTTATAAGAGCCAATGTCAGCAAATGGATTATGAAGCTGGCCTATTGACCCGGATATTCCAGGAAAAATGTCAAGGACTTAAGGATGATCAGGAGCCGGCTTACAAGAATATTTAACCTGGAGCACAACCTGTCAAATTGTTCCTGAGTTATTTTGTAGGATCAGTTTAACATGGATAAATCCAAATTAAACTGGGGGCTAATGTCAGGGATA
The DNA here is from genome assembly GCF_018294505.1 of Triticum aestivum. Taxonomy (NCBI): domain Eukaryota; kingdom Viridiplantae; phylum Streptophyta; class Magnoliopsida; order Poales; family Poaceae; genus Triticum; species Triticum aestivum. The sequence continues at coordinate 496,167,043 of NC_057796.1, forward strand.
TACCCCGCGGTATGACCCGACCAGACTTGGCGACTCACCAGAGACCTGGCCAGACTTGGCGATTCACCAGAGACCTGGCTAGAGCTTGGCGACTCACTGGTGATCCGCCCGAACATGGCGATTCACAGGTAACCCGCCTGGACATTGTGACTCACTAGAGACCTGGCGGACGGATCAGACGGACGACAAGGCCCAAGGCCCAGCAGGATGGCTTATACTCTGGTGGGCCAGCTTAAGGAGAAAGAGATGACGAATATTTCCTTTACGAGGAAGCGAGACCCGGACTTGTATTCAACTTGTAAGAAAAGATAGACTAGTCCTAGTCCTACTAGGACTCCGCATGTAACCCACCCCTCTAACTTATATAAGGAGGGGCAGGGCACCCCAAAGGAGGGGAAGAGACAAGTAACAAGAAAACAATCTCTAGGGCTAGACACCGAGAGCCAGTTCCCGGCGACTCTCCCGTGATCATAATGAGACCTAGCCTCAAACAGCATGTAGGGTTGTTACCGGATGATGTTTCCCGGGGCCCGAAGCTGTCTAAATCCTTGTCTTGTGTTGCGTCTCTCGATTCCGCTCAACCCCTCTCAAGCTACCACATAGATGCATTGGCCTCGCGACTAAGTCCTGACACTAAGGACATCTGCCGTGACAATTCCATGACACCTTGGCTATGTCCAGCTTAAACAGCAGCATCTGCTTCTTCTTTCTATGGAAGCTGCGGGCGGTGTTTCTAACGAAGAGGTAGCTGTCATGGATGCACCTACTTTTTAGGAAGGCACTCTGTGCAGGAGATATGATGTTTACTATTCTAGGTGCAAGTCTAATGGACAGAATCTTTGCAATGAGCTTTGCAAAAGAGTGCACCAAACTGATTGGTCTGAACCGCCCAATTTCAGAGGCCTCGGCAAGCTTGGGCAGAAGCACGACGTTTGCAGAGTTCAGGATTCCTAAGTTTGAGCAGTTCATATGGTAGAATTGATTTAGAGCGTCAAGGAGGTCCTGCTTGATAGTGGCCCAGCAGCTTTGGTAGAAAATCCCCGAGAAGCCATCCGGACCAGGGGCGCGATCCATCGGCGTTTGCTTGATTGCTTGCCAGACCTCCTCCTCAGAGAATGGGAGATCCATTCCCTCATTGTCAATCTGCGGCAAGTTGATCGCGTCCCAGTTGATTGTACAGGCGCGCGTGAGCTTCTGACCCATGATGCCCTGGAAATGAACGTTGATCACCTTCTCCTTTTCCTTGTGGTCTGTCACTCTGCAGTTCCCTTTCTTAAGCGATAAGATGAAGTTTTTTCGCCGTCTTGCATTGATCTTGGCATGGAAGAAAGCAGTGCTGGCGTCCCCCGCCCTAAGCCAATTGATGCGGGAGCTCTGTTTCTTTCTCGCCCGTTCTATCGCAGCTAAACCCAACAACCGCAGCTTCAGCTTTTTACGCAGCTCCCATTCTGCATCAGATAGGGTCCTGTTTTCTTGAACGGTGTCAAGGTGCAGGATAATCTCTTGGGCCATGTGGAATTGGAGCTTTGCATTGCTGAACAATTCTTTACTCCACTTCCTCAGGGCGTTGGCCGTGCGCTTCAGCTTGACGTGCAGGGAGAGGATCTTGCAACTTGACTGGACTGGCCTCGTCCAAGCTTCAGAGACAGCCTCATGGAACCCCGGAAATTTTGGCCAGAAATTCTCAAAGCAAAACCTCGCTCTGCCGGAAGGAGCGCATGCATTTGCCAGGACCAGAGGGCAATGATCGGAAACAGAGGTTGAGGCGGCGTGCAGCAGGTGTTGAGGGAAGAGGGCATCCCACCTCGTGTTGCAGAACACACGATCAAGGGCAACAAGAGTGGGAGTCTGCTGCTCATTACTCCAGGTAAATTATCTATTCTTCCTTCTAATTTCAAACAACTCGGCTCTGTTGAGCGCAGCTCTGAACTTTCCCATGAGACGTCGGTTCAGGTTTAGGTTGTTTTTATCCCTAGCTTCATAGATGAGGTTAAAATCTCTAAGGGCGAGCCAGGGGCGGCTGAAAACAGGCGCAGCAGAGCATAGCTCATCAAGGAAAGCTTCTTTGAGGTTGTCATCGGTTGGGCCGTAAACTGAGGTGAGGCAGAACTCCTTATCCTCCGTCAGGGAATTGACAGTAGCCATCAGGGAAAACTGAGAGGCGATACAGTTACTAAGATGCACCAAAGTGCTGTTCCAGAAGATGCTGATGCCTCCTCTAGATCCGTTGGCAGGCAGGTGGCATACTTGGTCTAGTGTCGCACCCCCAATTTCCCTAGATAGGGCATCAGTCTAGTTACTAATTTTCGTCTCTTGGAGACAGACAATGGATGGTTTCCAAACAGCTAAGCTTTCCTGGACAGCGTGACGTTTAGCAGGAAAATTCAGGCCTCTAATGTTCCAGGATATGATAGTGCAGGTTGGGCTATTCATGGGGGAAAACAAGTTTGCCAGCAGAGAAACATCACTAGAGAAGTAAAACAACAGGGTACACATGCCAAACTAGCAAGCAACATCAACAGCGGCAACCACCAGTAGCGCTCTACTGCCGCCGCCGATCTACAGCTCCTACCACCACCCTGACACTGAGGGGACAGGCACACCAGCCCAACTAGCAGGCAGCGGCGAACGCGAGCACCACTAGTAGCCCTTGCTCCACGTTGCCAGATTGCTGCGACTACCACTAAACCTGCCGACTGAAAAAAGAGAAACATTCCTAACTCTAACTGGCGCATCACCGGCCTCTGCTGGTTTACATGAGGTTTTGCTAACATGGAGCACTCATTCGGAGATTGTGGCTGGGCCACCAAGTCCTGCTGCTACACGTAGAGCTGCGTCGTTGAGGCGGGTGAGGAGCTCGAGGCCACGGATGTCTTCCTGGCAGAGTGGCTCTTCGAAACGCTGCACGAGCTTCTACGCCGCGGATGCCGTCATCTTGTCGCTCGGGGCGAGGATGCCAAGGCCTTGGACGATCCTCAGGGAAGCTCGGTTTGCCACCGGGACGTCATTCTTTGCTCCTGTTGGCGAGCACTCCTTCTGGAGGGAAGCATCTGTTTCTTTGGCTTCCCTGAATCCGGTGGTGGCACAATTGGAGAGGCGATGAAGGGTTGCTGAATGTCGGTGAAGAGGGCACGAGCGACCGTCTGCTTGCCTTGATCTTCCTGGGAGCTGCACTGCCCTAGCTCGAGGCCATCCATCTGAGCAGTGTCCAGGGGGAGGTGCACTGGCTCAACTGTCGTCGGTGTGGCTGTCTTGGTCGTCTTCAGGGTGGGGCTTGGACGGCTGCGCAGGGGAGAGCGAGCGCGGCTGAGAGTGGAAGGAGCCCGGCGGTCTTCTGTCATCTGCTTTGCGAGCTTTTCCGGAGGCTTGGGGGAGAAGGACAGCGGCTGTGCCAGAGCGGCTTCAATTGTGGCGTTCACCTCGAACACCATACTGTCAGTCCAACGGGGAGGGGTGATGGCGTCACTCCTGTTGGCAAAGAAACGGGCCACTGGGTCTTCAGGCTCATCGACGGGTGGAAGCGGTGTGTCAAGCTGAGCTGGAGGAGCTGGTGGGGGGAGCCACCGCAACCGGTGCGGCCGCCGGGGGCAGCAGGGGGCGCGGCGGGGCAAGGAGTGGCTCCGGCATCTTGGCTTGAGCATCGACGTGGCGCCGCCTGTGACGTGGCCCCGGCGTGCGGCTGCGGTGACGTTCGGCACTGGGCGAGCGGGTAGCCGGGGTGTCCTTGCTGGAACGGCCGAAACCAAGCAACGCATCCTTCCAAGTGCGGCGGCCCGAGCCACCCTCACCGTCGTGGTCACCATGGCGGGCCAGAGCCGGCATACCACGGCAGCCTGTGGAGGCCACACGTGGCGCCTGCCTGCCCCGCTGCTGGTGGCGCGGAGCCAGGGCAGGGGCTGGTGCCGGCGTAGGCGGCGGGTGGTGCTCGCGGTTGTCCTCGACGTTGAACCTCCAGTCGAGCGTGGCGATCTCCGGCATGGGGCGGCGATCATCATCATCGGAACCCGAGGATGGCAGGCCGCTCTTGTAGGACTCAGGAGACCGCGGCCCGCGAGGTGTCCAGTCCTCGACGCGGTCGATCTGGAAGAGCAGGGAGCTGCGCTCCCCCTCAGGAGGCGGCGGGACGACACGGTTGGCCCTGAGCGGCGGCAAGTAGCCCAGCATCTCCGTCATGCGGCCAGCCCCCTCCTCGAAGCTGGAAAGGTAGTGGCGGCCACACCCACACCCAGCAGGCGAACGTGCGCGTGTCCCGGCGCTCAAAGGTGTGGCTGTCGAGCCGGTCGATGATGCAGAACTTGCCTAGCACCTCTTTGGCCCCATCCAGGGTCCACATGTCGAGGGGGAGGTGCTCGATGACGACACAGGCATGCAGCATCCAGGTCTGACGGACCGCGTGCTTGTCGGGGCGCCAAGGCTTGGTGAGGAAGGAGACGCCCTCGACGTTGATGATGTTGTAGCGCAACGCGGCGTCGCGGTGGGCCGGGTCCTTGAAGTGGATGAGGAAATCTTCAGGGTGGTGACGGGTGACCCTCAGCGGATGCGGACCGATGCGCAGCTGCGCCTCGAGAGCGCGACCCACCATCATCGGGTTGGTCCAATCATAAATAGCCAGGTCGCTGATTACGTAAACCACGTACATCCTCTACGTAGGTGTAGCTTTGTGAAAATTAGAGAGCGTGCAAGCTTAAGAATTACTGCGTCTGAATTTATTGGACCAACCGACAGGATTGCCAAGACCAAGGCACATCGGGGCGAGATTTTGGTTTTGAATCTGCCTAATTAGTGAGCACGATTGAAGGATATTAGTAACCACGCTCATATATTGGCTGCATATCGGAGCGCAGCTTTCGGTTAACAACTTGCAATGACTAACAAATTGGCTATTAAATTCAGGCATAGGGAAAAGCAACCTGCTTACAAAAGTGGACTTTCACCGGTAGCTTTCTAGCCTAAAAATCCCAGGCAGAGGTAATTCGGACACCTTTTCAACTTTTTCCAACATTTGTTGGAAATTCTATATAAAATTTTAAATAGAATAGAGTTCGAAAATTCAACAACTTTTCGACCAACTCGAACAATTTTTGAAAATTCTTTTTCAAAAAAATCATGAATATTTTTAAAAAAAGTATGAACAACATTTTTAAAAACCATGAAAATTTCAAAAAAAAAAAGAGATATGTTAGATCAAAGTGTTAAGAATATTTTTTCAAACAACATTTTGAGCAATTTTAAAGAAAGATGAGGAGCATGAAAACTTAAGAACTAACATTTTGAACACTGGCTTTCTTTCTGGCTACTTATGTCGTAAATCTAGCTTTGTGAATATTCACGTCGGTGCTTTCGTGTTTTCTAAAACCGTTTTTTGTTTGTTATATTCTAGCTTTTCGTTTACTAGCACATATGCCCGTGCATTACAACGGGAGAGATAATTGATGTGTCCACGAAAAACGATCACCACGGCGGTGCAATAGAGCGAGGAGTTGTGGTCTTCTCGCGGGTCATGTTTGTCCGGTGAGATCTTGATAGTGGTGGGGCTAGTCGGCGTGGCGGCAATCATCCAACTCGTGCCTTTTTTCCTCCGAGTCCGCCTCTGTCTTGGGGTTGTGTTTGCCTCCTTATTTGGTAGCTATGTCGCGATCTTTGAGGCACCGTTGTTTCGACCACTCTCTCTTACGATTGCGTAACCGGATGGATTTACTAATTGTAGCGCATAAATCCTGTTTCATTAGCAAGTTTAGCGCATAACTAGACATCAATGTCCCTTCTTTATTAGGGTTTATTCTCTTTGATTATCTTAGCGCTCACGTGCCCATAATTTTTTTTATTTGAGCCAAACCAACACATTCTCTTTTATTGGCACTTGCAAGCTAGCACTGGCAATAATTTATGGAGTCCCTCGTTCTGCTCAAATTTCTCGCGACAACTTCTTTATTTTGATACAAACTTCTTATTTCAAAACAACATATAGACATATACAGACTGGTGGGGATTTACTATAAAGTTCCAAGACGATACTATTCTCACCATAATTGCTAGATAGATGAGTTGGTTTTGTCCATCGACACAATAGGGAAGGTCCATAGTTCAATTCCCTCGGCGCTTAAATTTTTCTTGCTCATCCGTCTCACAGAAAAAGAAATGCATGAATAGGCCCAGTTCATCCCACTCGGGGGACAAACAAAAAAAAATCAGGAACTATGAGCGGGCGGAACAAAACCTATATGTATATTTAATAGGAGAATCAACCATTTTTATGTAACAAAGGCGCCCTATCTTAGTTGGCATCCGCCTGAGGATGTGGATGCAATGTAAGTTCTATTCCTTATGACCGCCAAATATTTTTGGCTCCCTCGGCGAGGATCGATGGGCTGGAGGCGGACGACCCAGTAGGGGAGTGTGGCTGAGACCCAATACTGCATGTGTGATGGAGCAATTTTATTTTTTGGGCCAACTACGTGGGGCTACTATATGACGTTAGTTGCGTAAAATAGTGCGTGGGACGCACATCAGTTCGTGTATGAGCCAGCACAATGGTAGGCTCCAAGATGACATGTGTTTGTAAGGCGGGAAAAACATGTGTTTGTAAGGCTCCAAATCATGCCGTCAAAGTCCCGACTACGTGGTGCTAGCCACTCGAAGAAATGATTCCTACCAACCAATGGCCAGTTCGAACCTTCCAGAACATACTCCAATGATAGATTGGAAACAATTTTTTTAACTGTATAAAAAAAATATAAATTGCGGAATATTCTTGAAAACATGAATAATTTTGAAAATCCCAAACATTTTTTTAAAATTCTTTACATTTTCAGAAATACACAACAAAATTTGAAACGTGCAAATTTAATGAATTTATTTCAAACATGAACCTTTTATAAAAAGATGACATTTTTTGAATTTGTGATTTCTAAAAAAACTAAAACATATTTTAAACATTCAAAACTACTTTAGAAAGTGTGTTTCTTAATCTCGGAAATTATTTTGAATTTGCGAACAATTCACTAAAACAAGATTATATTTTATATTTGGAACATTTTTAAAATGCATTGTTTGGAAAATCTCAAACAACTTTGGAAAAAAAGAAAAGGTGGAATTTTTTTTTTTGAAATTTGAACCAATTTTGGAATGATAACAAAGATTCAAAGTTCTGACATTTTTCAAAACAGGATATTTTTGGAAATTCTGAACATTTAAAAAAATTCAAATTTTGCTGAAATTATGAATTTTTTTGAAAATTTTGAATTTATGAAAAAAGGGAGAAAGTAAAATAAACTTTGAAAGGAAAAAACAGAAAAGAAAAAGAGTAAAAAAACGGAAAAAGAAAATAGAAACATAACACAGAACAAAAAAAAGGTGCAGCCAGCTTGGGCGCCTTGTGGGAATCTGCGACTATTTGACGCTCCACGCGATAAATAAGTATTTTCCACCTGCGTGGGCACAATAGTATATGGGCTAGATTTGCCGGGCAACATTGTCTGCGGCCCATGTATAAAATTGTGGCATTTTTCCTTTTCTAATAGACGAACGGACAAAAATTTAGTATCACCTCGAATAGAAATTTATTTTTTTGATGGTGAACGGACGAAGAAATTGGAGAAACACACCTTGCTTTATTAGTAGGTATAGATATAGATATAGATTTTTTTTCCTTTTCCTATTTTTCCAAATGCATGAAACTTTTCTAAATTTAAAAACTGTTTGTGTTTAAAAAAAATCTTGTTGATAATGCCAGAAATCATAAACAACAGAAGCATCCAATTGTTTTTGACAATTTTCAATAAATGTTTAGGACATAAAAACTTTCATTTTGATTGAAAATGACCAAAATTACAAATAACAGAAGCCTTAAAATTAGAAAAACTATATGCTCATGAATGCATTCGTCTGCCCTAGTGTGTCACACTCCTCTTTCGAACTATCAAGGTTTCGGACGGAAACTCATCAGTTACGAAGGGATTTCATTTTTTTGAATTTCTTTGAACACCAGACTTTTTGTGTTTTCAAAATGCACCATTCAAAGCCACATCATCAATTTTCAACCCTTTCTGACTTCATTTTTTATTTTTCATGCATTTACTGATTTTTTTGAGCTAAATGACCCTGAAACTGAAAAGCACTTCAGATGAACTCTGAAAAGGTTGAAAGTTGGCATGGTATCATCATTTCACCGACATAGCATGTGCTAAAAAGTTAAGAGGGTTACGGAAAAAACTGGATGCACTTCGTGTACAAAACAGACAATCTCTTTCGAACTATCAGGGTTTCGGACGGAAACTCATCAGTTACGAA
>NC_057796.1:496175844-496179771 GCF_018294505.1 Triticum aestivum
GGACGGAAACTCATCTGTTACAAAGGGATTTCATTTTTTTGAACTTATTTGAACACCAGACTTTTGTGTGTTCAAAATGCACCATTCAAAGCCACATCATCAATTTTCAACCCTTTCTGTCTTCATTTGTTATTTTTCATGCATTTACTGATTTTTTTGAGCTAAATGACCCTGAAACTGAAAAGCACTTCAGATGAACTCTGAAAAGGTTGAAAGTTGGCATGGTATCATCATTTCACCCACATAGCATGTGCTAAAAAGTTGAGAGGGGTACGGAAAAAACTGGATGCACTTCGTGTACAAAACGGACAATCTCTTTCGAACTATCAGGGTTTCGGACGGAAACTCATCAGTTACAAAGGCATTTCATTTTCTTGAACTTATTGTGTGTTCAAAATGAACCATTCAAAGCAGTGACTGATTTTGAATGGTGCATATTCAACACACAAAAAGTCTGTAAAGATCGCCAACCCCAACATAAAAAAATGAGCATAGATGCGCCTATAGAGAAAATTCAACCTAAATTCATAATAAATTTCTATGAATTTCAAAGAAATTTACTCTGAATTTAGGTCAAATTCCCTGTATAAGGGCATCTATTTTCACTTTGAGAGGAGCTCAACAAGGCAGAGAGGGACGGGCTTATAAACCGGTGTGAGCGCCCTTCGGTTGGCGAGGTGGGACTAAACTCTGACCGCAACTAGGACCAACCCTTTAGTCCCGGTTTGTGGCACAAACCGGGACTAATGGTCATCGGCCAGGGGCGAGGCTCTGCTCGCGGGCGAGGGGTATATATAGGCACCTCATTGGTCCCGGTTCGTGGCATGAACCGGGACTAAAGGGTGAGCCTATGGTCCCGGTTCAAGCCACCAACCGGGACCAATGGTGGTGGGCCAGGAGCGAGGCCCATTGGTCCCGGTTTGTCCCACCAACCGGGACCAAAGGGGCCAGACGAACCGGGACCAATGCCCCCACGAGGCCCGGTAGGCCCCTGGCCGCACGAACCGGGACCAATGCTCACATTAGTCCCGGTTCGTGACTGAACCGGGACTAATGTGAATATTGCCCTGTGACCAAAGCCCTGTTTTCTACTAGTGTCTCTATCTTCTGCAGTGGTCGGACATTGAGTCTCACTCAACTTCACACCTTGTAACACAGGCAAGAACCCTTTCTTTGACTGGTCCATTTTGAACTTCTTCAAAATCTTATTAAGGTATGTGCTTTGTGAAAGTCCAATTAAGCGTCTTGATCTATCTCTATAGATCTTGATGCCCAATATATAAGCAGCTTCACCAAGGTCTTTCATTGAAAAATTCTTATTCAAGTATCCTTTTATGCTATCCAGAAATACTGTATCAATTCCAATCAACAATATGTCATCCACATATAATATTAGAAATGCTACAGAGCTCCCACTCACTTTCTTGTAAATATAGGCTTCTCCAAAAGTCTGTATAAAACCATATGCTTTAATCACACTATCAAAACGTTTATTCCAACTCCGAGAGGCTTGCACCAGTCCATAAATGGATCGCTGGAGCTTGCACACTTTGTTAGCATCCTTTGGATCGATAAAACCTTCTGGTTGCATCACATACAACTCTTCTTCCAGAAATCCATTCAGGAATGCAGTTTTGACATCCATTTGCCAAATTTCATAATCATAAAATGCGGCAATTGCTAACATGATCCGGACAGACGTAAGCATCGCTACAAGTGAGAAAGTCTCATCGTAGTCAACTCCTTGAACTTGTCGAAAACCTTACGCAACAAGTCGAGCTTTGTAGACAGTAACATTGCCATCAGCGTCAGTCTTCTTCTTGAAGATCCATTTATTCTCGACGGCTTGCCGATCATCGGGCAAGTCAACCAAAGTCCACACTCTGTTCTCATACATGGATCCCATCTCAGATTTCATGGCCTCAAGCCATTTCGCGGAATCTGGGCACATCATCGCTTCCTCATAGTTCGTACTTTCGTTATGGTCTAGTAACATGACATCTAGAACAGGATTACTGTACCACTCTGGTGCGGATCTTACTCTGGTTGACCTACGAGGTTCAGTAGTAACTTGGTCTGAAGTTTCATGATCATCATCATTAGCTTCCTCACTAATTGGTGTAGGAATCACTGGAACTGTTTTCTGTGATGAACTACTTTCCAATTCGGGAGAAGGTACAATTACCTCATCAAGTTCTATTTTCCTCCCACTTCTTTCGAGAGAAACTCCTTCTGTAGAAAGGATCCATTCTTAGCAACGAATAGCTTGCCTTCGGATCTGTGATAGAAGGTGTACCCAACAGTCTCCTTTGGGTATCCTATGAAGACACATTTCTTCGATTTGGGTTCGAGCTTATCAGGTTGAAACTTTTTCACATAAGCATCGTAGTCCCAAACTTTAAGAAACGACAACTTGGGTTTCTTGCCAAACCACAGTTCATAAGGTGTCGTCTCAACGGATTTAGATGGTGCCCTATTTAACGTGAATGCAGCCGTCTCTAAAGCATAACCCGAAAACGATAGCGGTAAATCAGTAAGAGACATCATAGATCGCACCATATCTAATAAAGTGCGGTTACGACGTTCGGACACACCATTACGCTGTGGTGTTCCAGGTGGCGTGAGTTGTGAAACTATTCCACATTGTTTCAAATGAAGACCAAACTTGTAACTCAAATATTCTACTCCACGATCAGATCGTAGAAATTTTATTTTCTTGTTACGATGATTTTCGACTTCACTCTGAAATTCTTTGAACTTTTCAAATGTTTCAGACTTATGTTTCAGCAAGTAGATATATCCATATCTGCTCAAATCACCTGTGATGGTCAGAAAATAACGATACCCGTCGCGAGCCTCAACACTCATAGGACTGCATACATCAGTATGTATTATTTCCATCAAGTCTGTTGCTCGCTCCATAGTTCCGGAGAACGGAGTCTTAGTGTAACATCCCAAAATTCTAAATTTTGGAATGTTATAATAAACAGATAGATTGGGTTGATTGTTTGATTGATTGACTGAAAGTGAGTGGAATTCGAAATCTTTTGAAAGTTAAATGAGAGGGAATAAAAGGACTTTCCCAAACTTTCATTTTGCTGTTATGATCTCCATGAATTCAAATTCTTTTCACCACAAAACCCTGGAGAGAAGATGACATGACTTCTTCCATTAATTTAAATGACAAGGGGTGTTGAAAATATTTGAATTTCATTTGAAAATATTTCCCATTTCTGAAACTTTATGCAACTCAATGATTTTCACGAGAGAAGATAAAATGACTTCTTCAAAACATATGAAATATGAGTTGGGAGTTTCCAAGGATTAAATTCAAAGTCCTTTTGGAAATTATTTTTAATTTGGAGTGATTTGAGTTTATTCAAATTATTTTTCTCCAAAAATAAAAATTACAGAAAATAGGGTAACATGATTCCCTACATCAGAAAATTGAAGAAAAATAAATTTGAAAGCATTTTGGTATTTTTAAAATGATTTTTATTGGATTTTGATAAGGCAGCAACACTGTTTGATTTATTAAAATTTGTGTGGATTTTATTTGAATTTACAAAAATGTCCACGTTGTAGGAAATCTTTTTTCTGAAAATTTTGATATATTATATGCGTATATAATATTTTTAATTATTTCGTTTTATTATTTTCTTTGTCTGAGAAATGTTTAAAAAAAATCCCTCCCCTCCGACTGGGCCGGCCCAGCTCCCAGGCCAGGCCGCGGCCCAGCCCAGCTCGCCCGTCACCCTCGCGCGACCGACTCCAGGCGGGAGTCCGCCGCCGCCACGGCTCGCCGGAGGCGTTTCCCCGCCGGACTCCTCCTCCCCTGCCCCTTCCCCACGCCACCGCCCTCCCCGGGCCCTTTAAAAGCCGGAGCCCCGGGCCCCGACCTCTCTCTCCCCCTCTGCTCGCGCCGCC
>NC_057796.1:496180171-496187181 GCF_018294505.1 Triticum aestivum
CGTCGCCGCCGTCGGTTTCCCTCACCCGAACCGGTATAAACCGCCAGGCCCGGTTTATTTCGTTTAGGGTTTAGGTTTTTTTTTTCGGTTTTCTGTTTTAAAAAAATTGGTTTTTCTTTTAATCTAGTTATTTAGTGAACGTTCGCTGGTTAGGGTTAGAAAACGAACGTTCGTTATTTAGTCCTTTTCTTTTTCTGTTAGTTTTACGTCAGGGACCTAGCCGTAAATATTTTATTTACAGATTAGTCCCTGATTTTCAAACGATCACTACTTTTCACCCGTTTGTCCAAATCCAACGAAACCAACGCCCACGTCTTTGTTATGATCCCCTCTATCCAGTAAAACAACTTAAACATGTTTTTGAAAGTTTTAAAATTTGGATTCAAACAGATTGGTATTCAAACTTCTTTTGTTCATAACTTGAGTTCCGTAACTCCGTTTGAGTTGATTCTTTTTGCAAACCGAAGCTCTTGACCTAAAATTTCTGATAAGGCCAAATTCACATAATTTTGGTACTGTTAGAAATTGTTTTATGTTGCAAGAGTTATTTGCTTAGTTTTGATGTTTTCCGAACTGTCTTCTTCGTTCTTCCCGATCTTTTGAGTGATTGCTTATGTGTGGTTACTATTGCTTGCTTACGATAGATTGACGGAGTGTGACGAGTAGATCTATCAAGAGTTTTGAGTGCGAATCATCTTCATCAACATTGCGGGCAAGTAACACTTTGATCATATCCCGTTCATACCCAGTTTTATTGCATTAGATCTATTCCTTCAAACACATTGCATGATTAGGATCTAATAAACTGTGGGTATTGGGAAGTAGTTGAGGTAGTACCTATTACCTGTTTTCTATCAAACCCTTGGGAGTTACTTCTACGTTGCTTTTATTATTGCCATGCTATGCTCGTAGAGGTGGATTGGGTTTGAGTGAAATTCATGACAGATGTGAGATTGTTAATTAATGGTTTACTTAAGGTGGCAACTTAAACTCACATCTGGGTGGATTGAGGTACCTGGGTATTCCAGGATTGCCTGATTTTCTTTTGGACCGCCACCCAGGTTCAAAGGGATCACGAGATTTTTCATGCTAGATACTTCCGTGTGTAGCCGCAAGCTATTATGGGCTCTAGCATAGTTGACTAAGTTGTGTGAACTCTTACAGTGGTAGACTAGCAGATGTAGGGGAAAGTAGGTGTAACGGTCTACCCATACGTAAGGTGCAAACACTTCTGAAAGACTGTGTCTTGGTCATCCGTTACTCAAACACCATGTAGTGCGAGTAATCCAACGGAGGAGATCAAGTCTTGTGGGAAAAGTGCACAAACCTTTGCAGAGTGTACAAACTGATCATGATTAGCCGTGTCCCCGGTTATGGACAACTTGAGTATCTAGTTCTTGGATTATCCCGTTGATCTCATCATGTTACTTTAATTAATCTTGTTGGGTTAATGATGATACTTAATTGGGATTGAGATGCTGTCAACCATCTCAATGTTTCACAACCACCATGATAGTTAAATAAAATGTTATTCCTTTTGCGGTAGGGAAAAATTGGCTTTTCGCAAAAACATTATAACCATAGAGCTTTTCCACCAGCCATATATGCATGTAGTGATAGCCTTTGTTCATCATTTCTCTATGGTGTGAATTTGCCAGTACATTCAATGTACTGACCCGTTTTCGGGCTGCAACGTTTCATGTTGCAGGATTTCTTACGACGAGTAAGTGATTCGTTAGGGTTACGATTTCTACACTCAACTTTGCCGTTGGTGTTGATGGGAATCCACAACCTTGTTACTTCCGCTATTTGGATTGAGGTAATAGTATTTACGTTACTGTATACATGTGATTTACCTCTGTTATAAATCCTCGAGTACTGTGTGTGTCAGCATACCGATCCAGGGATGGCACTGAAGCATAGAGACTTGATCCATTCGGGTCGGGTCGCTACAAGATGGTATCAGAGCACATGTTGACTGTAGGACGTGACCCTAGAAACTGGCAAGCCCATAGGAAGGATTTTCTCTAAAACTTTCCTTTTCAAAAAGATCTTTTACCTGTCTTCTCTTCTGAGTTTATTCAAATATTCCCTTTTAGTGAGACCATATCCCTTTTCCCTTTTGACCACACGAAGATTCGACTGATGAGACCACTCCAAGAAGTACAGGATATCGGACAACTAAGACCATTCGGAATGAAGAGGATTTTACCGTGCATTATGATAATGGAAACTACAACGGTTGAAGATTCCGAAGACTGGGAGAATTTGAAGGCTCTGAAGAATTGCCAGATGTGTAAGACCTAGGAAGGTTACCCTTATGGAACTTGGCAAACTATGGAAGCCGTCAATGCCCGAGACCAAGGTGTATCGGAGAAAGACCGAAACATGGAGAGTTAGAAACTCAAAGTTTTGTCAAGGAAACCCTAAGGCAGGAGATATCAACTATGGAATGATAGCTCATGGTAATGACAAGAGCAGAAACACGGATACCCATGAGGTTATCACCCGCTTATGATATTGTCACCATGCGGAGTTAAGCATGCAGAAGCATGGAAGGATTGGATGGTAGAAAGCTGATGGATCACCTCTCAGCAAGATGAAGTTTTAACTTTAGACCGGTGTATCACCAGGATCTGGAGTATTACATCAGGAAGTTAAGATGAACCTTCAGGAAGCAGTATTCAACAAGTAAGCGTTTCGTGAAGAACTCAGAACCCAGAAGTTGAAAGTAGCCATGATGGAGGAGCAAAACCTCGAGACATCAAAGACTCGTCAGGAGCTGAAGGACAGTAGGATCATGGTTCATGTCAAGGATGTTGAAACCCAGAAGTTTGGGATGCAACCCCAGAATATTCAAGGATGTCACGAGAGACTTTGAGTCAACAGAGATGATCTGGCAAAAGAACTTAAGAAGGACAAGCATGTTTGGAAGAAGCCATCGGAGACATGAACAAGATTTCAAAGAGTTTGGCGATTTTGAAGATTTTGACCTCTAGAAGACCCAACCCCTGTAATATACCTACGTTAGATGCGACGTTTGTGAGCTGTCATTTGTTTGTTGTTTTTCCGACAGCCACAATAAAATCTTTCTTTTCAAAAACTATTGTTTGCATTGTGTGTATCCCTCTCGATCTCTCTTATCTCACCCCAAAACCCATGGACCCAATAGAGGATGAATGGAGATGAGCTTGTATTTTCTGGACCGATGAGTCAATTGGAGATGGACCGATGGATTCAGAACATGAAGGATCACATGAAGAATAACCCTATGGTCGGAAAGGATATGACCTGGCATGCTCTTCAGTGTTTTGAAAGAGGTGCTGCTACTTGGTGGAGGATGTACCAAACCATCAATGGATGGCAAGGAGTAACCACTTGGAAAGAATTTAAGTGGACTCTACAAAGATCTCGTCTTGTGTCCCAGAAATTGAAGCCTTATGGAAAGGATATGAAGATACCTTGTGCATACAAGCCTTGTGGAGAAATAGGACACAACCATAAGGAACACAAGGATGAATGCCCAAATTGTGAAGGAAGTCACCCAGTTGAAGAATGCCCAACTAGGCAGATCACTTGTTTCTTGTGTGAAGGGACTACCCACTACCCTGCTCAGTGTCACATCTACCCCATGGTACAAAGGACTATCCAGCCGAAGAAAGAAGCAATGAAAAGAGCCCACATGGAAATTTTAGAGGAATCTGTGATGAAGGAAGAGGTGGAGGACACACCCAAAGAAGAACCAATTAAACCCTACACCAAGTCATGCTATTCATGTGGAGAAGAAGGACACATCTCCCAAAATTGTCTGAATGGGGATTTAGTAGAATTCCCGACAGAGGAAGTAGAGTATGACCCACAGGAAATAGAAGCCCTGATTGGAACGGAAAAGTCCAGGAAGAGAAATAGATTGGATCCCAGGAACAACCCAATTTCTACAAAGAGAGACCTGAGTCATATCACATGTTTCAGGTGCAAAAATTCAGGACACTACCACAATGATTGCCCAAAAGGAAAGATGAGGACCCCAGGAGGCTATATAATCACAAGGAAACCCCGAGATATGTCAGAAGTAATATGTTTCCGTTGTGATGAAGCAGGGCACTTTGCCAGAGAATGCCCCAAGGAGACGGAGACTTGTGATAAATAGTTGAGTGCAACGAGAAATATAGTAGTAGTAATGTGGACATTTCTTTTACTAGTGAGGTGTCGGATTGATGCATGTAATGGAATGTAGGAGTTTGTAACATTTGAGAATCAATAAAGTTAGCATCATTGATGCTGATTTGGATTTTATGAGTTGTTACTCTATGAAGAAAGATTTTGACCATTTTCGAGGATATGAGAAATATGGTCTATGGAAGATTGTGCATTTTAAGGGTGGTAGTACCCTGTGAGGAAACTTGACCCTTGGAAAAAGGTAATAATATTCCACGAAGTGGATTTCGAACAAAATAAGTATGAGTTTTATCTCGATATGTTGGATACCCCAAGAATATGAGGGTATAAAGTATTACTGGATGTAAAGGAGGTAGTCTATGAAATTGAAGACAGAGCATGTCCTCGTGTGTTCCCTCTGCGAGGAGTTAAATGATTTTGAGTTAAGGAAAAGTTAGCCCCGAGATTTGTAGGACCATACCGAGTTTTGGAACGTATGGGAGAAGTGGCCAACAAGTTGGAGTCACCCGAAGGACTGTCAAGAATTCATGATGTGTTTCACGTTTCCCAGTTGAAGAAGTGCCATGCAGAGATGGCCAATATTTTCCCTGTAAGGACGTTTGACCCTGGAAAGGATAATGATGTTCCACGAAGTGGAGTATGGACTTCATAAGTATAAGTTTTATCTCGGTATGTGGGATATCCCCCGAGGAAGAAGAGATAAATTATTATTGGATATAAAGGAGGTATGATGTTGGATATATGGATCAATGGAAATTCCATGATGAGTCTGAGTAATCATGTTCTAGTGGTGCCAATAGAAGGAAGGAAGACAGTACAATTGGATGGATTTAAGAATACCAGGAAGTTGGATGTTGGATTAAGGATCAGTTGCCCGATGATAAGTTCAAGGAACTACAAGTGATGAGATGGGCCATAACCCACAGGCCCCAGGACCTGCCAAGAAGCAAGCACACTCTTGTTGAAGGGAAGACCCTGGAAGAAGTTACGATTTTATCGACAGACGATTTTATAGGAGTAACGCAAAACCTGAGAGTTGTGAAGGAACGATAGATGTTTATTTGGCTTGCAGAATCCATGGATTTATCCGAACTTGGTTCGTCGACAAGAGAAATTCTGCAATGCTTGCGAGGATGACCGAGTGTTAGAATGCGAGATTCGCTAAACCATATACAAGTTAATGATTTGGGTGCGGGATGGATTGATCACCATACCGACTTACTCTTATTGTTCGCTTTGCTATATGGGATGGTAAATCTGAGTGACTTACCTATAGTAGAGTGACGACGAATTAAACCTTGTTTGAACCTTAGAATGGTATAAGAATGTTTCCCCTTGTACACGGCAGTTGTTGCCAACCGTAGGTTATACGGTGAGGTTCAACCCAGACCCATTTCCTGCAGGAGAAACCATAAATTGTTGACTACCATGAGATGTCGATAGTTGTTTAGTATTGGCGCCAGACCCGTCAGCTGTGAAGACCCAGTCTCGAAATAACCTTACCAAGATGGAATGGACACAAGAATTGAGGAAAAGGTTATGCCACCACCGGAAGAGCCCAGAGAAGGAATTATACTGAAGATCTGAGAAAAACCGACACTGTCAGGAATAATGGATGGAGTATATGAGTTTGGATGGAACCGTAACAATGTTTCTAAGGGTGGTAGCACCCCAGACCCCTGAGATGATCAATGGATTTTGAGGAGACCCCCAAACCCTAACCTATTTCTTGCTAGCCTCTCCGAATCTCGAGGACGAGATTCATTTTAAGGGTGGTAGGTTTGTAACATCCCAAAATTCTAAATTTTGGAATGTTATAATAAACAGATAGATTGGGTTGATTGTTTGATTGATTGACTGAAAGTGAGTGGAATTCGAAATCTTTTGAAAGTTAAATGAGAGGGAATAAAAGGACTTTCCCAAACTTTCATTTTGCTGTTATGATCTCCATGAATTCAAATTCTTTTCACCACAAAACCCTGGAGAGAAGATGACATGACTTCTTCCATTAATTTAAATGACAAGGGGTGTTGAAAATATTTGAATTTCATTTGAAAATATTTCCCATTTCTGAAACTTTATGCAACTCAATGATTTTCACGAGAGAAGATAAAATGACTTCTTCAAAACATATGAAATATGAGTTGGGAGTTTCCAAGGATTAAATTCAAAGTCCTTTTGGAAATTATTTTTAATTTGGAGTTATTTGAGTTTATTCAAATTATTTTTCTCCAAAAATAAAAATTACAGAAAATAGGGTAACATGATTCCCTACATCAGAAAATTGGAGAAAAATAAATTTGAAATCATTTTGGTATTTTTAAAATGATTTTTATTGGATTTTGATAAGGCAGCAGCACTGTTTGATTTATTAAAATTTGTGTGGATTTTATTTGAATTTACAAAAATGTCCACGTTGTAGGAAATCTTTTTTCTGAAAATTTTGATATATTATATGCCTATATAATATTTTTAATTATTTCGTTTTATTATTTTCTTTGTCTGAGAAATGTTTAAAAAAAACCCTCCCCTCCGACTGGGCCGGCCCAGCTCCCAGGCCAGGCCGCGGCCCAGCCCAGCTCGCCCGTCACCCCCGCGCGACCGACTCCAGGCGGGAGTCCGCCGCCGCCACGGCTCGCCGGAGGCGTCTCCCCGCCGGACTCCTCCTCCCCTGCCCCTTCCCCACGCCACCGCCCTCCCCGGGCCCTTTAAAAGCCGGAGCCCCGGGCCCCGACCTCTCTCTCCCCCTCTGCTCGCGCCGCCGCCGCTCCCGCATCTCGCCGCCGCCGCCGCTGCACCGCGCCGCCCGCGCCACCACCGCTCGCCTGCGC